>NC_068938.1:51968630-52268630 GCF_016801865.2 Culex pipiens pallens
ATAGCTGAAATATGTGTCCAAACCAGAATATGACCCAGGGGGGGGATAAAATGTGAGGAAGGCATAACCGCATAGGGGGTTTTTGTTTTTGTTTTTGTTGTGTTTTTGGGGGGGGGGGGTGGGGGGGGGGGGGGGGGGGGGGGGGGGGGGGGGGGGGGTGGGGGTGGGGGGGGGGGGGGGGGGGGGGGGGGGGGGGGGGGGGGGGGGGGGGGGGGGGGGGGGGGGGGGGGGGGGGGGGGGGGGGGGGGGGGGGGGGGGGGGGGGGGGGGGGGGGGGCGGGGGGGGGGGGGGGGGGGGGGGGGGGGGGGGGGGGGGGGGGGGGGGGGGGGGGGGGGGGGGGGGGGGGGGGGGGGGGGGGGGGGGGGGGGGGGGGGGGGGGGGGGGGGGGGGGGCGGGGGGGGGGGGGGGGGGGGGGGGGGGGGGGGGGGGGGGGGGGGGGGGGGGGGGGGGGGGGGGGGGGGGGGGGGGGGGGGGGGGGGGGGGGGGGGGGGGGGGGGGGGGGGGGGGGGGGGGGGGGGGGGGGGGGGGGGGGGGGGGGGGGGGGGGGGGGGGGGGGGGGGGGGGGGGGGGGGGGGGGGGGGGGGGGGGGGGGGGGGGGGGGGGGGGGGGGGGGGGGGGGGGGGGGGGGGGGGGGGGGGGGGGGGGGGGGGGGGGGGGGGGGGGGGGGGGGGGGGGGGGGGGGGGGGGGGGGGGGGGGGGGGGGGGGGGGGGGGGGGGGGGGGGGGGGGGGGGGGGGGGGGGGGGGGGGGGGGGGGGGGGGGGGGGGGGGGGGGGGGGGGGGGGGGGGGGGGGGGGGGGGGGGGGGGGGGGGGGGGGGGGGGGGGGGGGGGGGGGGGGGGGGGGGGGGGGGGGGGGGGGGGGGGGGGGGGGGGGGGGGGGGGGGGGGGGGGGGGGGGGGGGGGGGGGGGGGGGGGGGGGGGGGGGGGGGGGGGGGGGGGGGGGGGGGGGGGGGGGGGGGGGGGGGGGGGGGGGGGGGGGGGGGGGGGGGGGGGGGGGGGGGGGGGGGGGGGGGGGGGGGGGGGGGGGGGGGGGGGGGGGGGGGGGGGGGGGGGGGGGGGGGGGGGGGGGGGGGGGGGGGGGGGGGGGGGGGGGGGGGGGGGGGGGGGGGGGGGGGGGGGGGGGGGGGGGGGGGGGGGGGGGGGGGGGGGGGGGGGGGGGGGGGGGGGGGGGGGGGGGGGGGGGGGGGGGGGGGGGGGGGGGGGGGGGGGGGGGGGGGGGGGGGGGGGGGGGGGGGGGGGGGGGGGGGGGGGGGGGGGGGGGGGGGGGGGGGGGGGGGGGGGGGGGGGGGGGGGGGGGGGGGGGGGGGGGGGGGGGGGGGGGGGGGGGGGGGGGGGGGGGGGGGGGGGGGGGGGGGGGGGGGGGGGGGGGGGGGGGGGGGGGGGGGGGGGGGGGGGGGGGGGGGGGGGGGGGGGGGGGGGGGGGGGGGGGGGGGGGGGGGGGGGGGGGGGGGGGGGG
Source organism: Culex pipiens pallens (assembly GCF_016801865.2). Taxonomy (NCBI): domain Eukaryota; kingdom Metazoa; phylum Arthropoda; class Insecta; order Diptera; family Culicidae; genus Culex; species Culex pipiens. The sequence goes on from NC_068938.1 coordinate 51,970,086, forward strand.
GGGGGGGGGGGGGGGGGGGGGGGGGGGGGGGGGGGGGGGGGGGGGGGGGGGGGGGGGGGGGGGGGGGGGGGGGGGGGGGGGGGGGGGGGGGGGGGGGGGGGGGGGGGGGGGGGGGGGGGGGGGGGGGGGGGGGGGGGGGGGGGGGGGGGGGGGGGGGGGGGGGGGGGGGGGGGGGGGGGGGGGGGGGGGGGGGGGGGGGGGGGGGGGGGGTGAGGGTGGGGGTGGGGGTGGGTGGGGAGGGTGGGGGGTGGGTGGTGGGGGGGGGGGGGAGTGGGGGGGGGGTGGGGGGGGGGGAGGGGGGGGGGGGGTGGGGTGGTGGGGGGGGGGGGGGGTGTGGGGGGGGGGGGTGGGGGTGGGGAGGGAGGGATTGGGGGGGGGGGGGGGGGTGGGGGTGGTGGCGTGGGGAGTGGGGTTGGGGGGATGTGGGGGTGGGGGTGGGGGTGAGGAGTGGGTGGGCGGGTGTGGAGGGGGGGGGGGGGTGGGGGGGGGGTGAGGTGGGGTTGGTGGGGGGGTGGGTGGGGGTGGGGTGGGGGGGGGGGGTGGTGGGGGGGGGTGGTGGAGGGGGGGGGGTGGGGAGGTGGGGGGTGGAGGGAGGGGGTGGGGTGGGGAGGGGGGTGGGGGGGTAAGGTGGGTGGGGGGTGGGAGGGGGTGTGGGGGGGGGGGTGGGGGGTGGGTGGGGGGGGGTGGGGGGGGGTGCGGCTGGGGTGTGAGTTTGTATGAGGTGGATATTGTATGTTTTGTTTTTGGTTTTTTTTTGTTGGTATGTTTACACTTTTTTATTTTTTTCTTTCCTATTCTTTTTTTATTATTTTTTTTTTTTTTAATTTTTTATTTATTATTTTTTTATTCAATTTTTTTTTTTATTTTTCTTGTTAGACTTACTAAATGTGACTTTGACAACAGCCAAATATTTGTTCTGCGGTTGTCATGCGGCTGTCATGTGACCAATATCTTGCGGTCGTATCACCGCGCGTGAACTCTAATTATTAACGCCCGCAGTAATATATCAATAAATAACAAAAAAAAACAACTTTGTTTTTTTTATGTTTATGTCAAAATTATTGAAATGAAAATAAAACCAAGCTAGAAGTAAAAAGCAGAAAAAAAACTATCCGGACGGAAATCTTCGGGTCGAAAATCAAAATCCTCAAAATTACTTTTTAAAACCTCATTAGAGTAGATTATATGGTATTTGTGTTATATGGCTGTTGATGGCCGATATTTAATTTCCAATGGTCGGTTGTTTTGCCTACAATCCGGATATCCTAGATCCCAGCTCAAATTCAAAGTGATACAGTTGAAACAAATAAGAATTTGATTGGTTCAGGACAAAAGCTCTGAGAAAATTTATAAGAATATACAAATTCGCACTTGTTAGATCCGTCAATGGCTAACCTTTTCGAAGGTTATCCACCAGATAAGAAACTTGTTTTATCAAAGCTGTAGAGGAAACACGGCGATGCTGCTCTTGAATAATAATTAATTTTGGGAGGATGAGCGGAAGCAGGCAAACTTGGTCAAGAACCGGCTGATTTATTGAAGCTTGTCGTCAACACGTTTTTTTACGCAGTTTATGATATTTACAAACAATCGCCCATGGACAAGCTCGTGATAGCCAACATAAAAGGTTTTACGATTTATGGTGCGAAATGATTAAAAGAATTAATGCGTTGGCAATTTGGTACCTCGAATAAATTAACAATAATTTGTATTTTATGTTAACATGGTTTCATTAATTTCTTCCCCTTTAGTTGGCGCTATGCCTGTCATGCGCCGTCCTTCAGTCGGGCGCGAACCCGATGAAGATCAGCAAACCCAAGGCGCTGATCACGAGCCGTTCGGACACGGTTGATTTGACCGTTCCGCCCGTCAAGGAACCTGCTGTGGCAGAAGCTGCCGCGACTCCAGTTGCATCCGCCAAACAACCCGCCACGCCGCACTACCTGATCCACGTGGTCCCGAAGGAGCAGGACGAGTTCGAACGTCTGATGGATTTTTTCGCAGTTGGGGAGATCGCTTCGCCAAGCGGGTCAGCAGCATCTCCCCAAACCAACTCATACGGTTCCTATGAGCCCCGACAGGACGATCTGACGGAGCCGCTGCTGCCGCCGCCGGTCGAGCAGTCCGAGCCGGATTACTACGCCGAGAAGCCAAAGAAGAGCAAGGGCAAGAAGTACGTGCCGAACCAGAAGCTGGTGAACATCAAGAGCGCCGAGAACATCGAGAAGATCGAGAACGAAAAGTCGCGGCTGAACAATCCGCATGCTGGTGAGATCGACGAGGCGTACTTCCTGGACGGACTTGATCTGGACAAGCTGCTCGCTTCGGCCTGGTTGACGGCCGCGGATGCCGATGCGGAAGCTACCTCGGGAAGGTCGCGCGAGCTGCACGCTGAGGAGCTGAACACCGGGGAGTTCTTCCCGAGCCAGCAGCGACGAGTGGACGAGAACACCCGGAGGTTGCCGAACGAACACGAAGGTGCCCGAGTTGATTATCAGTTGCACGGCCACAAAGGGCCGGACAGTTATGCGTTTGGATATGACACGGGTAGCGGGTAAATCTGGGCTGGTTTGACTAATGGCACGTTTGTGGTGGTTTGGTGGCAATGATATCTGTTTTTGTGTGTGTTTGTGACGAGTTAAGGATGTTTCTAATCGATCTCTTGTTTCGTTTTCAGGAAGAATCGGCAGTTTCACGTAGAGGAGCGTGACGACCACGGAAACGTGCGAGGTCGCTACGGATACTTTATGAAGAGCGGAAAGTTCCGAACTGTAAGCTACAGTTCGTCCCCTGAAAAGGGCTTTCGGATCGAGAGCTAAGAGTGTGCAATTTTTCTAGTTATTTATTGTTATTGTACAAATTTTTAATAAAAAGAAATAAAATTTCTCCAACCAACGTGTACGTACTTTTTACTTACGTAGCTGCTTGCTAAGGCTGTAATATTGCTTTTCGACATCGTCCAGCAGTCCGGACGCCCCAAAACGGAACAGTTCCGGGGTGAGCCACTGCTCTCCCAGAGTTTCCTTTATCATAATCATCCAAGCCACGGCATCCTTCACCGTACGAACTCCACCCGCAGGTTTCAAGCCAATCTTCTTTCCCGTCAACCTGTAAAACTCCTGAATGGCACGAATCATAACCAACCCAACTGGCAGCGTGGCATTCACAGCTTCCTTCCCCGTAGACGTTTTAATAAAGTCAGACCCCGCCATCATTGCCACCATCGACGCCTTGTACACATTCACCATGGTTCCGCACTCTCCAATACCAAGAATGGTCTTCAGATGCGCTTTGTCGCCGCAAGCTTCACGCATCTTGACGATCTCCTCGTACAGCTGGTTCCACTTGCCGTTCAGCACCAGGCTCCGATCAACTACGATATCAATCTCGGTCGCTCCTTGCTCGATGGCGTACGTAATCTCCGCGAGTCGCGAGTGCAGCGGATACTGTCCCGAAGGGAATCCGGTGGCCACTGGGAATTAAATTAAATGAGTATCTTTACTTCCAATCACACCAAGTACCTACCAGCGGCAATCTGAATCTGGTCCAGTCGCTTCAACGCCCCCAGCGCCCTGTACGCATCGCCAACCCGGCTCGGGTACACGCACACCGCCGCCGTATGAACCTGGCCATAGTCTTTGGGGTCTGCCAGTCGTTCGGGAAACGGATAGGCCGCCCTGAAGCAAAGCCGCTCGACGTTCGCTCGCGTATCGTCGCCGCTCAGCGTCGTCAAATCGGTCAGGCTTAGCGCCTTGAGTGTCCAGTGGAGCAGCTGAGCCGGCGATTGTCGCTTGATAAGTGTCGATGTCAGCAGGTCAACCGAGCGTTCCACGCTGCGTAGATTGACGTACACCTTTTCCAGCGGAATGGGGTCTTGGGAGGATAGATGGGATGGTTAGTTGGTTGATTTGTCTAGTTTCGAGGAGATCAAGACTTACCGAAAGGAATTACATTGTTAACAATCATGTTTGAGTTTGAGGTAGATTAGGTGTACTTAAAAGGAATGCTTAGTAACGTTGATTAAAGTGTTCAACACAGTGCAATTGATAACAAGATGCTACGGCTACAACTAGAGAGACAATTTAGAGAGAAATAAAAACAGCATACGTTTCAGTGGTGCCAGCTCAATTTTATTCAGCAAACAGTTTTGTTGAAAAAAAAACAAAATATGTAGAACGAGGGGTATACTTTCAGAGTTTGTACTGATTTCAATTGGAATTAATCTTTGAAATATTTCATACGTACGTTTTCCTCGGTGAGTTTTTTTATTGTTCATTTCAAAATGGGTTTAATACTTTTGCAATTCGACGTGATCGTGCTATCTTGTTGCACGTCGATTCTGGACCGAATTGAGTTAAGAACGCCATTTTGTGCAGCTTTCAATGCCTCACCTTTTGACCTTCACAGAAATTCGATTTCAATGTTTAGATATTCAATAAAAACCGAAAAAACTCTTCAAATGGAAAATGTTTCGATCTGATCGTGCTATCTTGACACACCCTGAAAATTGCTGTAAGTGCGACCACTGACCAAAGGGATTTTAGTCAGAACGCGTTTGACACACGTACATGCCCGACTACTGTAAACATTTGTAATTATAACTCGGGACTCCGGCAACCAAATTCAACCAAACTTCGGGATAAAATGGTCAGCCAAAGTCCCTTTGACAAAACTTTTTTTTCGTAAAATCGCGATAACTCTTGATGTTTATAAGCAAACCCCTTATGTCTATAAATCAAAATGTTTGTAATTGTCTGCTCTACAACTTTGTAGAACATTGTTATACTCTAAAAAATAACCCTGCAAAGTTAGAAAAAACACGAAATTTTAAAATGAAAAATTTTGTTTTAAATGAAAAAATGACCCTTCTGGGTCAATGTAGATTCGAAAAAAACATTAAATTTCCCATAAAATGACATGTTCCAAATTTTTTTACAGTCAAGTAACGGAAAATGGGAGAATTTTTAAAACATTTTTAGTGTTTTTTTCGATGAAAAATACGTTTTTTCGGAATTCTGAGTACGCCATCAAATCGGGCGTTTAATTTTACGTGAAAGTCCCTTTGACACAAAATTTCTATCTCATCACCGTTTCAGGCTGCAAATTATTGAAAAACACCTCTTTTTTCGCATGTTCAAAAATGGAAGGGGTCGTACCGCCCCTCCGTCACGAGATATCAAAAAACGGACCTCGGATTCGTGATCAGGGACAAAAGTTACCCCTTAGGACAAAGTTTCACGCAAATCGAAGAGGGGTCGGGGCAACTTTTCCCGATTTCGTGTGAGTTGGTAGAGAATTACCCATATATAAAATGCTGCTTCGCTCCAAGCACTGGCTGTGCTTTTATTTAATACTTCTCTCTTTACATTTCCTAAAATTTTAAATAAATATATTTACAGGACACTTAACTAACTAGTATTCGCGTTCTCCTAAAAACACGACAACCAAAGCGTATCGCGTAAAGCATCATTTCCGCTTCTACCCTAAACAAACATACTCTTTGTGCAGCAGCTTCCATTAAGTACCAGTCCTTCAGACTTAGCGATGCTTCTCCCACAGTGACCAATATTCCGCGGATTGCATCTCGGCCAGCCGCGACACGGTTCGCTCGAAAGCGAACGCCTCCTCGTCGCCGGTGAAGATGTTCGAGCTCGCATCCTGTGAATCCTTGGTGATCTTGAGGTCGTCCATCAACATCCGGTGCTCGTCCGAGGTGTGAATGTCGTCGGGCTTTTCGTTCGAAAAGAGGAACTTGTACGGAACGTCCGAGGAGACGACGAGCTGAAAGTAAATTTGTAGAGCTTATCTACGTTGATTTCAAGTTCATGGATTAGTGACACCCACCCGAACCCGGCTGTCGTACAGCGTGTCAATCAGCGTGATGAAGCGTCGTGTTTGCGATTTGAGTTTCAAGTTCAGCTGCGGAATATCCCTTATCAGTACGGTGTGGAAAAATTGCGTGATTTGAAGGTAGTCCGAAGCTCCGAGCGGCTGCAAGTTTACAAATACGGTAGAGAGTTGGGGAGAATGTCACATGGTACAAGTAGTGCTTACTCTATCACACAGCTCGTCGAATGTGCTGTCCAAAACTTGTCCGCAGGTCTTGGCGAATGATATGTTACGACCAAAATGTGTGAACGTTTTTGGTCGAATCAAGTCGTTCTCTTGGGAACACAACACCTTAAAAATTTTATCCATAGCACCATCGGCATCTCCTTCAGATTTTCTGAAAAATTTCAAGATATCCTCATGTAACTTTGAAAATCAAAAACTTCCCAATCAAATCCTACACAAAATAGTGCATCCCTTCGCCCTTCAGGGTCGCCGTCCGGTAGTCCACCCCACTGCTCAACGTAACCACGTTACAGTGGCTCTTCAGCACCCCAATAAACGGCACAAAGTTCGACCGCTGTAGCCCGTTCTTGTACAGGTCGTCGGGGGCTCGATTGCTCGTTGCTACCACGATTACGCCGCTATCAAACAGATACGTAAACAGCCGCTTGAGAATCATCGCGTCCGCAATGTCGGTGACCTAAAACAGGTTCAGCTTATCAGTTTGGGGCTCGTCAACTCTGTTGGTAGTCCCCAATTCAGCATTACCTGAAACTCGTCGAAACAAATCAGCCACGAGTCGGCGGTGATGATCTCCGCCACCGGTTTGATCGGATCGAAGGGTTGGGGTTTGGTGCTGGAGACGTCGCGCACCTGCTTCGACTTGATCTCGTGGATCTTGGTGTGGACGTCCGTCATGAACGAGTTGAAGTGGACGCGCCGCTTGCGGTTTATCTGAAAATGGTGAAAAATAGAAATTTGTAATTAAATAAATATGACAATGAACAATATGCAAGATAACACGAAGAAATTGATTGAATATGTTTTTAAACGATCGTTTTCTCAAAAGATTAAATAAATACAAGCATTGTAACAAGAAAGACTTGATGTAATTTTGATTAAAATTCATTAATCCTCTATTAAGGGAAAAATAGTTTTTGGTTCTTTCCCATTCTCCAAAATGCCATTCTGCTAAAACGCCCATTTCTTATAATGACATTCTCCAGAAATGTATATAATTTTTGTTTTTTTTTTTTATGTAATTTTTTATGATTTATCCTTCATATTCTCAAAAATATATATCCTGCCTGTTGAAATCTTCAAATTTTGTAAAAAATGAAAGTGAATCCCTAGGAATTTCAGAATTCTCGTCAAAATTAACCTTTCTTCATAAATAATATCTTTAAATCTTTAAAGCATGTTTACACGTTTAATATGAGCAGGATAGACTGCTTGTTTACAAATCCTTATTAGCCCAATTACATTGTTTGGTTTGAATTCTCATGCAACAACTTGAAATTAAAGTCGAAATGATCACATTTCTTTCAGTAAAACAACAATGAACATTTCTGGGAAATGGTTTAATCCCGGGAATGTGACCTGGAAAATAGTCCATTTGGAAAATATGGAACAGAAAAAAGACTGTTACTTAGACAAAATTCAAAAAGCATCTGAAAGTGTTTATCTCAGTGTGTATCCCAATTGGTTGAATTTTAAGGAAGTTATTGTTATTTAGTGCAAAATAGTACATTTTCAAAACTCAACACGTACCAAGCAGACGGAAATAACCTTGGAATAAGTTTTTTTGATATTTGAAAATACTAAGCCAATAACATTTTATGTTATTTATAACTTGTATTGTTTTTCGCCGTTATGTTATTGGATTCTTATTATAATAACAGACTAACAACATTTTAAGTTGTTCTTCGAACAAATCCTTGATATTATTTTTTGTTATTTTAATAGCTAATCCGATCATCCCAATAACATTTCTAGATATTTTTCCATAACAAAAATTTTTATTCCCAAGTTGTTTTGGCTCTCAATCAATATCATACCAATAACAAATTTTGTTATGATAACATAAACTGTTATTCAACACTTATGCAAAAATTGATTTTTCAAGAAGAATCCATAACACTTTCTGTTATTTTAACAGTATTTGTTATGGAAATGGTATGAATTTAGTTATTACCGTCTGTTCGGGGTAAGAATAATCCGGTAACTCTATGTGGTCAAATTTGTGAACATTTAAATGCTTCAGGATTTGTATCCGTGAATAAAAAAAATGTTTCATCCAGATATCAACGCAATTCGAGCGCTTGTGTGAGCATGAGAACGCTTTTGTTAAAGTAGTTGGACACATACATTTTTTTGAGTGAACATTTATGCTCTGGAAAACCATTACGTTTCGTTTTGTTGCGATAGTTCCATCACATTTGAGGTTCTAAGCCAATTCTGTAATAGAAACATGCATTCTGTTACATTTTTTTTAGCTCTTTCGTATGCTTTTTGTGTTTTGACATTTTTTGAACTTTGCCTAAGTCACTCTAAACCTTCAAAAATTGTGTCCTGATTTCCCTACATATTGGCCTATGCTTATTTTTGGTCTAGATGCTAGTAATATACGTTTATCAGTCGTGTTGGTACGAGCCGGTCTTTAGTGACTCGGTCTTGTATTGTTCAAGAATAAAATCAAACATTAAAAAAGTGAATTAACCTTCGATTTCCGGGCCGAGACCAACATAAAAATTAATTTTATTGATTGAAAGGCATAGGAAGAACTGAAACGATTATTAACAGTCTGGACCCTAAGCCTGATTTTTCTGTTACATTCTTATTGGAATTCCATATCTGGAGTTTTGTTAAGAAAAGGTCCAATAAACCAAATTTCCAGTTTTTGCTTTTTGGGTGTTTTTGAAACCGCCTTGAGTCAGAGGTATTAAAAAACACCCAAAAAATAAAAACTGAAAATTTGGTTAATTGGACCTTTAAAAAAAAACTCCAGATATAAATCGTAACGGGAACTGCAGGCTCCGAGTCCAGACAGTTAACAAATATTGCGAAATTCTAGTTTGAAGATGACGTTTTAATCAGCATGTAATTCACTTAGATTTAAGTTTCAGTTTTTTTAGAATATAATTGAAAGTTTAAAAAGTGAATTAACTTTCGATTTCTTCTATTGTTACGTACAGAATGATTGCGCGAAAATATCAAAACCAGCATTGCTCACTGCCGTGTACCGTAAATCTCTGTTTACGTCACGCGTCCACACGGCATTCACACAATTTTGCCCGCACTTGACTCCACGCGTCACACCACCTTGCCCCTCCGACCAGCCACCCTCCCAACTCACCTCACAGCAGTCGTAGAACATGTCCATCAGCATGGTTTTGCCGCCACCCACACTGCCGTAGATGTACAGTCCCTTGGGCGCCTCGACCTTTTCCGCCTTGAAGCCGAACCACTTCCCGATTCCGCCGGTGGGCTTCGGGGGCTCGTAGCCCTGAATACTGTCGTACACCTTCTGCAGCGCCTCGGTGATCTGGTTCTGGTGTGGATCGGGTCGAATCTCACCCCTACTCAGCTTGTCCTGCAGCAATTCTAGGGGCGTTCTTCGGTTGGGTGGTGTTGGGCTGCTGCTGCTACTGTTGCTTCTGGAAGGTTGGTTCAGCACCCCAGCAACCGCACAGGAACATCCTTGGCGAAGGGCAACTACACCCGCGGCGGGAATCCTCGTCAGGAACAGCATCCTTTTGGTTCACGAAATTCCACTCCAACTGGGTCAAGTTTGCACATATTATGTAAAGCGTGAAAAAGAAAAGTAGCAGCTACTACAACACTAATCGCGACATTAGTGACGGTGTCGATAGCCTTCCGGACTGAACACAGCGCTCGAAGCTGAACGGGGTCGTACCTGGCGACTAAGCAGCTGACCGTAGAACGAGGCAGACTAGCTGAACGATACAGTTGCGAGCGAAGGGGTGTGTGCCAGAGAGAGGAGAGCAAACGTCATTGCCAAAAGGAGAGCCATACAATCACATGGTGAGCCGGGGGGTTGCCCGATGGGTGGTTACTGTGATTGACTTTGTGTCAAAAAAATCTAACGTTCTTCTGAAAATCTTAAAATTTCAAGTTTCAACCATTCAACATCAAAACTTTGGAAATTTCCGACCATTGACCGTCCCCTCGAAGGACCACGTTGCCGTTAGTTCAAATACTCGCCACTAGGGTGACGCTAAAAGCACGTGAGGAATATGCGTGCAGTTGTGTGTGTGCTACAAGCAAGCGTCGAGACGGTCTAGTCTAGCGTTGATGTCGTCTGCGCGTGGTTATCTTGGTTCATGGAAATTTTTTGATAATTAAATAATTATTGAATTGTAATAATTTTGAATATTACTATCTAAAAATAATCCAATCAAATTAGACAGTATGATATGATTCATAACAGAAATTCTCCAAAATTTCAGCCATCGATATTTTTTGTATAGAGTTATCTACGTGTGCATGTATTGCGTGTACGTACACGAAAAAAGTGAGGTTAAATTTTGTACCGTCCAGCAAAACAAGTGGCGTGCTAGTGTGCGTGAGAGCGGGCTTAGATAACTCTATTCACTGAAACCCGGATGCCACTCTTTTACACGGAGCTCACAAAGACTACCCATCGTTTGTTTTGATAGTGTCTGTGAGTGCCGTTTAAAAAGTGACAGTTCGTCACTTTTCAGTTTGACTTTGCCTAACAAACTTAATCGAGCTGTCAAATCTGCAACATGGAGCTAAACTTTCTGTGAAGTTGCTGTGAAGTTTTCCATGGCACTTCGAAAAGTTTAACTCCATTTTGCATGCACACTCTCTCACTTTTAATTTCTCGATAGTGTCAAATGAAAAAGTGACCAAACACAGGATTTTTTTATATTTACTTTTTGTTAACTTTGTGGTGGCCTTCCCCATAGCCGTTTTGCGTAATTGGTTCGTCCATACAAACTTGATAGCTGTCCAATAGGGTGCCCAGAAAAAATGACCCCCTGCTCCATAAGCGGAAAACGGTTTTTTGGGTAATTTTAAGCGTCTGTGCAAATTTCAAGCGAAATTGGTTGAATTTAACCCATTGATATCTGAGCCTAGAGTTGATGAAAAAAATGTTTTTCATACAAAAATGACATCTTTCAATCACTAATAACTATTAACAATCGAGTTTTACAACTTTGGTATGTCCTACAAAGTTTTAGAGCATTAAATTTTTAATGAGAATCTCACTTTTGGGAATATTTGGATGGAAGTAGCGCACCGTGCAGACCAAACCGTAAGAAAATTGGGTTTTTCATACATTTTTTCGATTTTTCCCATACAAACTTCACCTTCGAGTATCAATGGGTAAATGTTGACCGATATTGCGCATATTTGGCCCAGAGTCCTAAAATCGCTCAAGGAACAATATTCAGCTTGTAGAGTGAGGTTTTGAGAAAAAAAGTCCCATATTCTGGGCACCCTACTGTCCATACAAAAATAATCACTAAATATTCTACAATCTGACTTAAAAACTTATATTTTCTTATTCCTTTTCCATATATCCGCTGTATTTCAGCAACCAGATTTCAACCAGAGCAATCTTCAATGTCTCTTAGGCAATTTTATTGGGCATTTCAGAACATTTAGAACAACATATTTTCAGGAATGAACAATCATGGGCACTTTTTGAAATTAAACTCTAAGTGGTATATCTTGAACACAGTGCACTTTATCAAAAAAGCTGTAAAGTACTTTTTGATTGCAAATTTGAATTAATATCAAAACTGAAGTATAAAAATGTGTATTGTGTATTGTTAAAATTTCTATAACTCCATAAACTATTTTCTCCATACTTCTCTATGGTTCAAAAGTTGCGGTTTTTTCTTCCCTAAGTATATCAAAATATATCAAAATATTTCAAAACATGAAAATACGGAATTTGAGAAAAAGAATTTTAATTCGCTAAAACTTTTTTTGAATACTTATTTTTCTTAATATTTATCACCAACACCTACAACTTTGCTGAAGATACCAAGTCAATCAGAAAATTCCATTCCATTTTTGTATGATCAGCTGCCAGGGGTGAACCAATGTCACAAAATGGTTTCTTTCGGCTTAGAGAAGGCCCCCGCAAAGTTTGAGCCATATAAAAAATTTCAAAAAAAAATAAAAATTGTTGAAATCGGCCGATTTTTTAGAATTGCTATCTGGTCCGTTGAGAGTCGAAGTTTAAGAGGATCAATAAAGACAATATCTGAGCAATTTTTGAATGCTCCGTTCTGCCAAGCCTGCAGGCTTGCATGCTACATCTACCTTGAGTATGATTTTTGTAAAAAAAAATATTTTTTTTTTCAATAGTTCCCAAGACTGGAGATATCTTTCCAAAAAGTTTAAAAATTTGCAATAAATATTATAAGTTTTATCTAAGAAATTTTGAAGATAACACCGATCCGATTGTCAATGTCAAAAAAGTAATATTTGTGAAATGTTTTTGATTTTGATGACATATTTTAAAAAATTCAACATTATTTTTTTCAGCACTCCTCGTTTTTATCCAACTCTAGAAAGCCCCACTCGATAAATTCACGATTAGTGCTGAAAAAAGTGCATTTTGCCACGCGTTACATTGGCTTCTATCTGAATATGAAAAAATATCGATTGTAAATTTGGAAAGTAGTGTTTTTTCAGGAATTATTTGTAATAGTAGCAAACAAAAAAAAAATACATAAACTGATGGCGATGACAACATTTTATTAATTCCGATGCTAGCCAGATGGAGCGAAATCACAGTCTTCTTTTTACATGAATTGTCCACATGCCCTGCGAGATTTTCCTCAACGCAGGTGAACAGAAATGGGTAGTGGCTGTACGAAGCAGTATAAATTAAAATGTTCAGACAGATTAACGCTAATATAAATAAACACACACGAAATGCGTTCAAGTGGGGCAGAAACTAACGCGTAAGATTTAACAACTAGTCGATAACAAAATTTCTCTACTGGTGATAGTACTGTCCGTTGTAGTCCAGCTCAGCCCTCTGGGCGGCCGTCTCCGCGTATTTTGGATCGTTTTTGCCCTCCTGCTCGCGACGTCTGATTCCGGCGTAGATCTCCTCCAGACCCTTGCGGATGCCCTCCGGGATTGGCGGTTCGGTCGGCAGGTGGTCACCGGTCACTCGGAAACCCTTCTCGTCGGCGGTGTACTGCACGTGGATGACCTGCCCGTCGGGAGCCTCGTACGAGTAGGCACCCTGCTGGACCAGCACTCCGTTGGGGTGGGCGTCGGAGAAGTCTTTCAGGTAGCCGGACTCTTCGTGGACGATGTTGTTGCCGGTTTGGTATCTTAAGAGGGAGGGGAGTGGAGTTAATTACATGAAAGTTGTTAGTTGATTGTAGCGTACTTACTCGGTTTTGTAGCTGCCATCTTCACCCTGCTCCTTGTTGTACTTCAGAATTGGGATCCAGGTGGTGGTCTCGTGGTGGATTCGCTTTTCCACATTTTGCTGGTGTTGGTGCTGATGCTGGTCGTAGTCAATGTTTTGCTGCTGCTGCTGCTGCTGATGTTGCTGATGCTGCTGATGCTGATGTTGTGGAAAAGCATAGGAGTATGCCAGCAGTAGTGAAAAGATCTGTGAAAAGGGGTTTATTCATGTTGAGTTAAATATTTTCTTTAAATTAAATTAATTTTCAGTTTTCAATTTCTGATGAAAACTAAATGTGGCTAAAGATTCAAAACTTAAGTAATATATTGAGCTCAAAACCTAACTTGGGTATGATATAATAATTAGTTTTCACTAATATTTTTAAGTTAACAGCAAAAGATACAAAAAAACAAAGTATTTAACAAGAATATGGCTTTCAGCTGGTTCAATTCAACCCTGAAGAGTTTAAAACAATTCAAGTTGACTATGATATGTGGTTATTTAGTTAGTCAAAAAAAGTTCTTTTACTTTTCTTAAGCCAATTTTCATTACAACTCACTTATCAGAATCAATTCAGTTCTCAGGTCTGAAAATGCGCTATTGATTGGTTTGAGGTTTCGATAAGAAGTTCAAATTTCATGTGTTTTAGTTGTGCTTTTACAATCCGTATGTTATACAAGTGAACGTAAACTGAATTTAATACACACATTTGGATAAGTAATTGAAATAAAGATTAGGCTGGTTCTTTTTAAATATATAGCTAGCTTAAAAAAACAATAAGTAATGTTATAGTAATCACAACATTTTTCCAAACTTCATCTGGATGTTTGAATGATAGTAAAATAAAATTGAATAATAATGGCATTATTTCTTAAATTCTTTCTAATTTATTTTTCATCAAAATACCTGCAATCCTTTTTCATTATAGAATTCCCTTTTATAATACAAAAAAAAAAAACACCAAATGGAAAAAAATCAAAAATTACCTTTTTTCCAATGTGAAGCAACTTGGGATAAAGTACCTATGTGGGAACAAAACGAGAAACTGACAAAAAATGAAAATCCTTTATTCATAATCACATTTTTATAAAGAAAAAAAAATATCTTGTACATTTTGCTTTGAAATTAAATATTGGAAAAAAAATATTTTAATTTATTGTTGTAATTTTTTCAATTTTAGCGTGCTGTGCAACTTTGTAGCTGAGATAGTTGAAAATTTCGCAATCCACTGGTTTCTACCACGCATCGTTCATCTTGAGCCTTTCAACGATTCTTCGAATCAATATTTAGAAACGAAAATTTCCTTCAGCCATCTTCAACTCAATTTGCATTGAATCATCATTCTTTCCGCTGCGCTTGGATGCACTTATTCAGCTCGAAATGCCAATTGCGTACGTGCGCCAAGTAATCTCCTGCAGTTAACACAAATCATTTCTCTATATGTTTGAAGAAGGTAAAACCCGTTACCGAGTATCAAGTAACCCTCGCTGCAGCAAGCTGATTCCTTTCGATTTCAATGCGTCTCGGAAATCGAAAGTTTGCAAAACCCAACCTCTCACGACGCCATCTCTAAGCTTATGTACGGATCGAGGTTAATACGTACTATACTCGAGATGCCCTATTTACCTCGTCAAGTCGAGGTTTGTTCTGTGCCGTAACTTCAAGATCGTCAGCATCTTAGTCGTCGGTGGAAAGGTGAAACCAGTTTAGGACGACGCGTGGCTCAAATTACTGCTTTGAAGGCACGCTCCTCGTGTTCTATCAATCGGTTATAACCCTGGTCGGCTTTTTGTTACATTTCTTCTGATTGCTCAATTATTTTATGGCGAACTTGAAACAACACTTGAGTATCGAGTATCAATTAATGATCAATGAGATTAATGCTTTCAAAACACAACATTATTTGACATCAATCTGTTATTTTCCTGTTATAAAATAATGAAAATCATTCCCATTTTGAGAAGTACACGCTGGAAGATACGCTCAAGAACATTTATTCACCAAAACATTAAACTCATTTACTTTTGGAACTGGGACATCTTTTTATAGTGCTTGATCATGCAGAATTTTTACTAACGTCTTCCCAAATTTCATCTGATTTGGTTGAGCACAAGCAAGGTTACAAAGCGAAAAACCACCCTTTTTACAATCGTTTTTTAAGCATAACTTTCGAAGTACTTAACTAAAAATAATCATTCATAGATAGTGACTTAGGGGACCCAAAGACGGATCGAATGAGGCCAAATCGGACAAAGTCGGTTCAGCCAGTCCCGAGATAATCAAGTGCAATTATTTTTATCAACATCCAATAACCCGCACAGACATTTGCTCAGAATTTGATTCTGAGTCGATATGTATACATGTAGGTCAAATTAAGAATTTCGTTGTTCGAGTGATTTTATAGCCTTTCCTCATTGAGGTGAGGAAGGCAAAAAACGCAAATGATTTAAAAATGAATCTGACCAGTTAATAAAAAAGGTGCAGGTGGTTATGTTACACATGACCAGTATGACAAAGAACTTAGCAGAAAAGCTTTTAAAACTAAGCCATTTTGTTGAATTATGCGTCAGATAAAATCAAAGCATCATTGGATTTTATTTTCGCTCAATTTCTCTTTATGCTTTGTATAAAAAACCATGATATCTGTATGGTTCGATGTTTGTCCCCCAATCAGAACAATCGTGAGGTAGCGGCCTCTCCAGATTGTGGCCACTTTTTTCGAAATGGTCAGTATTGAAAACCATGAGTTGTGATACCCATATTGCCAATACTCGTTGGTTCAGTAGACGTCTCCCCGGGAAAACTTTCCTTTAGGGAACCGACCACTCCAGCTTTTGGCCAACTTTTTTCTAAATTGCCATTTTCATTACCAATATTGAAAACCATGAATATTGATACCAATATTGCCCAAAATCATATGGTTCGGTAAATGTCTTCCTGAGAGAACCTCCCTGAGGGCACCGGCCACTCCAGGTTGTGGCCAATACTGTCGAAATCGCCATTTGCATTACCAGCATTGAAAATCATGAATTTTGATACCCATATTGCCCAAAATCGTTTAGTTCGTTAAATGTCCACCTGGGACAACCTCCCTGAGGGCACCGGCCACTCCAGGCTGTGGCCAATATTGTCAAAATGGCCATTTTCATCACCAGTATCAAAATCCAAGAAGTTTGATACCCATATTGTCCAGTCTCGTATGGCCTTCCCGGAGGGATCTGACCATTCCGGGTCTTGGGGCCAGAATATTCCGGTGGCTCTCAATAATTCCGGCTGGCCTGCCTCCGCTTGGTCTGCTTCAAGCTCCAGGCTAGCTGCTTTTCGGCCAACTGCTTTAGGGCCTCCAGGTCATCTGCTTCCAGGTCCAGTTTGTTGTTTACTCCTCGGCGTCCAACGATAGATTGATTTCCCAGGGTTGACCGAGCGGGCTTATATTGGCTTAGAATGGAGACGGATGCCCCGCCCCTTTGCGCCGGTTATCCCATTCCTACGTCATTCGCTTTTTTAATGCACTGGTGGGGATGGGAAGTCGTAAAGGCAGCATTTTTGCCAACGATTTTCATTCCATCGTCATCGTTCGAACCGACAACATCGTAGCAGCAGCAGCGGAAAAAACAACGACTGGAGGAAATCAAGAGCAAGCTCCGAGAAGAAGAAACACGCCAGCGTGTGCGTGAAATTGCTGCCAAAACGACGTCGAAGGAGAAAAGCATGGCCTACTTGGATGGACGCTCGTGAAGATGGCCACAAGAATCAACTTCTGCTGCAATTTAACAAAATGGCGCTTTTCAGGGCCAACGAAAAATTCACGAAAGAGTTATTGTTTCAAATGATTCATGCACTGCTTTTGGTGCATTTTTATAGCTTTTGACGCTTGGCGTTTAAATTAATTTAAATATTTCCCCCAAAATTATCATTTTTAAAAAATTTGAACGAATACTAAAAAATTTCGCTTGCAAGTGTCAAACGATCACAGTTGGCCTTGAACAAGCAAGCGCGTGCTTTGACCCACGCAAAAAATCTTTCCGCTCTCTGATTGGCTGTTTTGTTTTGCCGTGGAGTCGTGAAGGCAGCATTTTTGCCAACGATTTTCATTCCATCGTCATCGTTCGAACCGACAACATCGTAGCAGCAGCAGCAGCAGCGATAAAAAACAACGACTGGAGGAAATCAAGAGCAAGCTCCGAGAAGAAGAAACACGCCAGCGTGTGCGTGAAATTGCTGCCAAAACGACGTCGAAGGAGAAAAGCAAGGCCTACTTGGATGGACGCTCGTGAAGATGGCCACAAGAATCAACTTCTGCTGCAATTTAACAAAATGGCGCTTTTCAGCGCCAACGAAAAATTCACGAAAGAGTTATTGTTTCAAATGATTCATGCACTGCTTTTGGTGCATTTTTATAGCTTTTGACGCTTGGCGTTTAAATTAATTTCAATCTTTCCCCCAAAATTTTCATATTAAAAAAAATTCAACGAATATTAACATTTTTCGCTTGCAAGTGTCAAACGATCGCAGTTGGCCTTGAACAAGCAAGCGCGTGCTTTGACCCACGCAAAAAATCTGTCCACTCTCTGATTGGCTGTTTTGTTTTGCCGTGGAGTCATGAAGGCAGCATTTTTGCCAAGGATTTTCATTCCATCGTCATCGTTCGAACCGACAACATCGTAGCAGCAGCAGCAGCAGCGAAAAAAAAAACAACGACTGGAAGAAATCAAGAGCAAGCTCCGAGAAGAAGAAACACGCCAGCGTGTGCGTGAAATTGCTGCCAAAACGACGACGAAGGAGAAAAGCAAGGCCTACTTGGATGGACGCTCGTGAAGATGGCCACAAGAATCAACTTCTGCTGCAATTTAACAAAATGGCGCTTTTCAGCGCCAACGAAAAATTCACGAAAGAGTTATTGTTTCAAATGATTCATGCACTGCTTTTGGTGCATTTTTATAGCTTTTGACGCTTGGCGTTTAAATTAATTTCAATATTTCCCCCAAAATTTTCATATTAAAAAAAATTGAACGAATATTAACATTTTTCGCTTGCAAGTGTCAAACGATCGCAGTTGGCCTTGAACAAGCAAGCGCGTGCTTTGACCCACGCAAAAAATCTTTCCACTCTCTGATTGGCTGTTTTGTTTTGCCGTGGAGTCGTGAAGGCAGCATTTTTGCCAACGATTTTCATTCCATCGTCATCGTTCGAACCGACAACATCGTAGCAGCAGCAGCAGCAGCGAAAAAAAAACAACGACTGGAGGAAATCAAGAGCAAGCTCCGAGAAGAAGAAACACGCCAGCGTGTGCGTGAAATTGCTGCCAAAACGACGTCGAAGGAGAAAAGCATGGCCTACTTGGATGGACGCTCGAGGAGATGGCCACAAGAATCAACTTCTGCTGCAATTTAACAAAATGGCGCTTTTCAGCGCCAACGAAAAATTCACGAAAGAGTTATTGTTTCAAATGATTCATGCACTGCTTTTGGTGCATTTTTAAAGCTTTTGACGCTTGGCGTTTAAATTAATTTAAATATTTCCCCCAAAATTTTCATATTAAAAAAAATTGAACGAATATTAAAAATTTTCGCTTGCAAGTGTCAAACGATCGCAGTTGGCCTTGAACAAGCAAGCGCGTGCTTTGACCCACGCAAAAAATCTTTCCACTCTCTGATTGGCTGTTTTGTTTTGCCGTGGAGTCGTGAAGGCAGCATTTTTGCCAACGATTTTCATTCCATCGTCATCGTTCGAACCGACAACATCGTAGCAGTAGCAGCAGCAGCGAAAAAAAAACAACGACTGGAGGAAATCAAGAGCAAGCTCCGAGAAGAAGAAACACGCCAGCGTATGCGTGAAATTGCTGCCAAAACGACGTCGAAGGAGAAAAGCAAGGCCTACTTGGATGAACGCTCGAGGAGATGGCCACAAGAATCAACTTCTGCTGCAATTTAACAAAATGGCGCTTTTCAGCGCCAACGAAAAATTCACGAAAGAGTTATTGTTTCAAATGATTCATGCACTGCTTTTGGTGCATTTTTAAAGCTTTTGACGCTTGGCGTTTAAATTAATTTAAATATTTCCCCCAAAATTTTCATATTAAAAAAAATTGAACGAATATTAACATTTTTCGCTTGCAAGTGTCAAACGATCGCAGTTGGCCTTGAACAAGCAAGCGCGTGCTTTGACCCACGCAAAAAATCTTTCCACTCTCTGATTGGCTGTTTTGTTTTGCCGTGGAGTCGTGAAGGCAGCATTTTTGCCAACGATTTTCATTCCATCGTCATCGTTCGAACCGACAACATCGTAGCAGCAGCAGCGGAAAAAACAACGACTGGAGGAAATCAAGAGCGAGCTCCGAGAAGAAGAAACACGCCAGCGTGTGCGTGAAATTGCTGCCAAAACGACGTCGAAGGAGAAAAGCAAGGCCTACTTGGATGGACGCTCGTGAAGATGGCCACAAGAATCAACTTCTGCTGCAATTTAACAAAATGGCGCTTTTCAGGGCCAACGAAAAATTCACGAAAGAGTTTTTTGTTTCAAATGATTCATGCACTGCTTTTGGTGCATTTTTATAGCTTTTGACGCTTGGCGTTTAAATTAATTTAAATATTTTTCCCCAAACAATTTCCATTTAAAAAAAATAGAACGAAATAGGTTGGTTTCGTGGTGCTCATGAATCCGACGACCATCGAGGAGGAGGAGGAGTTTTACGCCCATCGGGATGTGATGGAGAATGGCACCAAGTTGACCGAGCTGCAGGCACTGCTGAATGACTTCCGGAACGTGAAGGCGTGCCGTCCCCTGGACCACAAGACTTACACGACAGTAGGTGCCTGCTGGCACTGGAGGGAGAGATTGAGGGAGTGTCTCTACTACACTGGAATCTGAACGGTAGGGGATCAAGAGGGTTTTGTTCCTCCTCAGGTATGCTTTTCCTTTTCAGATGTTTGAACTCAGCAGTTTTCTTAAAGGTGAGTCTGATTATTTTTTGCAATATAGAATAATTACACGGGCACTTAACTAAGCAAAAAAAAGTTTAACTTTTTAATTGTTTATACTTACCAGATATTGGTGATCTATGTTTTTACTTATTAATTAATATTATCTACTCTACCAACAGAGAGCGAGTTGTGGCGCTATAACCACGGCATATAGTGTCCAGGGCATTTGTGGAAATACGATGTCCCATCCCCGAGGGTCCCGGAGCACCAAAACTTCTTAGCATGGTGCTCCCAACGATTCATTGCTTAAACAAACAGGAACGTGAGCGGGAGATCCCCACGTTTCTTCCTCCCCTGTAGATTCAGAACTGTATTGTTGTTTGATCATTTATGCTCAAATTCAATCCAATTCAACGAATCATCTTTGCGGTAAACTTTACGCAGTAGGCCTGGCCGCTTTAACGTTTATGATGTTTCAATGCAATTTAATGCAATGGGGCACTGCAAATGTTAATAATGACAAGAAGATGCTAGGCGTTAATCAACCTAAGGCATTCTCCAGGATGCCCTCGAAAGACTGGCTGCGATAGGGTTAGATTAGATTAGATTAGAGATTAGAAAAAAAATAGAACGAATATTAACAATCAAACGTCAAACGATCGCAGTTGGCCAGCTTATGAGGCTGTGGCTAATACTCTCAAAATGGCCATTTTCATAACCAGTATCGAAAAACATGAATTTTGATACCCATATTGTCCAAAATCGTACGGTTCTGTAAATGTCCCCTCGGGAGTACCTACCTGAGGGCACCGGCCACTCCAGGTTGTGGCCAATACTGTCAAAATGGCCATTTTAATTACCAGTACCAAAAACCAAGAAGTTTGATACCCATATTGCCCAGAACCGTATGGTTTGATAAATGTCTTCCCGGGACAACCTCCCTGAGGGCACAGGTAACTCCAGGTTGTGGCCAATACTGTCAAAATGGCCATTTTAATTACCAGTACTAGAAAACCAAGAAGTTTGATACCCATATTGCCAAAAATCGTATGGTTCGGTAAATGTCCTCCCGGGACAACCTCCCTGAGGGCACCGGCCACTCCAGGTTGTGGCCAATACTGTCAAAACGGCCATTTTAATTACCAGTACCAAAAACCAAGAAGTTTGATACCCATATTGCCCAAAACCGTATGGTTTGATAAATTTCTCCCCGGGACAACTTCCCTGAGGGCACTGGCTACTCCAGGTTGTGGCCAATACTGTCAAAATGGCCATTCTTATTACGAGTACTAAAAACCAAGAAGTTTGATACCCATATTGCCAAAAATCGTATGGTTCGGTAAATGTCCTCCCGGGACAACCTCCCTGAGGGCACCGGCCACTCCAGGTTGTGGCCAATACTGTCAAAATGGCCATTTTAATTACCAGTACCAAAAACCAAGAAGTTTGATACCCATATTGCCCAAAACCGTATGGTTTGATAAATTTCTCCCCGGGACAACTTTCCTGAGGGCACTGGCTACTCCAGGTTGTGGCCAATACTGTCAAAATGGCCATTTTTATTACGAGTACCAAAAACCAAGAAGTTTGATACCCATATTGCCAAAAATCGTATGGTTCGGTAAATGTCCTCCCGGGACAACCTCCCTGAGGGCACCGGCCACTCCAGGTTGTGGCCAATACTGTCAAAATGGCCATTTTAATTACCAGTACCAAAAACCAAGAAGTTTGATACCCATATTGCCCAAAACCGTATGGTTTGATAAATTTCTCCCCGGGACAACTTCCCTGAGGGCACTGGCTACTCCAGGTTGTGGCCAATACTGTCAAAATGGCCATTCTTATTACGAGTACTAAAAACCAAGAAGTTTGATACCCATATTGCCAAAAATCGTATGGTTCGGTAAATGTCCTCCCGGGACAACCTCCCTGAGGGCACCGGCCACTCCAGGTTGTGGCCAATACTGTCAAAATGGCCATTTTAATTACCAGTACCAAAAACCAAGAAGTTTGATACCCATATTGCCCAAAACCGTATGGTTTGATAAATTTCTCCCCGGGACAACTTCCCTGAGGGCACTGGCTACTCCAGGTTGTGGCCAATACTGTCAAAATGGCCATTCTTATTACGAGTACTAAAAACCAAGAAGTTTGATACCCATATTGCCAAAAATCGTATGGTTCGGTAAATGTCCTCCCGGGACAACCTCCCTGAGGGCACTGGCTACTCCAGGTTGTGGCCAATACTGTCAAAATGGCCATTTTAATTACCAGTACCAAAAACCAAGAAGTTTGATACCCATATTGCCCAGAACCGTATGGTTTGATAAATGTCTCCCCGGGACAACCTCCCTGAGGGCACCGGCCACTCCAGGTTGTGGCCAATACTGTCAAAATGGCCATTTTAATTACCAGTACCAAAAACCAAGAAGTTTGATACCCATATTGCCCAAAACCGTATGGTTTGATAAATTTCTCCCCGGGACAACTTCCCTGAGGGCACTGGCTACTCCAGGTTGTGGCCAATACTGTCAAAATGGCCATTCTTATTACGAGTACTAAAAACCAAGAAGTTTGATACCCATATTGCCAAAAATCGTATGGTTCGGTAAATGTCCTCCCGGGACAACCTCTCTGAGGGCACCGGCCACTCCAGGTTGTGGCCAATACTGTCAAAATGGCCATTTTAATTACCAGTACCAAAAACCAAGAAGTTTGATACCCATATTGCCCAAAACCGTATGGTTTGATAAATTTCTCCCCGGGACAACTTCCCTGAGGGCACTGGCTACTCCAGGTTGTGGCCAATACTGTCAAAATGGCCATTCTTATTACGAGTACTAAAAACCAAGAAGTTTGATACCCATATTGCCAAAAATCGTATGGTTCGGTAAATGTCCTCCCGGGACAACCTCCCTGAGGGCACCGGCCACTCCAGGTTGTGGCCAATACTGTCAAAATGGCCATTTTAATTACCAGTACCAAAAACCAAGAAGTTTGATACCCATATTGCCCAAAACCGTATGGTTTGATAAATTTCTCCCCGGGACAACTTCCCTGAGGGCACTGGCTACTCCAGGTTGTGGCCAATACTGTCAAAATGGCCATTCTTATTACGAGTACTAAAAACCAAGAAGTTTGATACCCATATTGCCAAAAATCGTATGGTTCGGTAAATGTCCTCCCGGGACAACCTCCCTGAGGGCACTGGCTACTCCAGGTTGTGGCCAATACTGTCAAAATGGCCATTTTAATTACCAGTACCAAAAACCAAGAAGTTTGATACCCATATTGCCCAGAACCGTATGGTTTGATAAATGTCTCCCCGGGACAACCTCCCTGAGGGCACCGGCCACTCCAGGTTGTGGCCAATACTGTCAAAATGGCCATTTTAATTACCAGTACCAAAAACCAAGAAGTTTGATACCCATATTGCCCAAAACCGTATGGTTTGATAAATTTCTCCCCGGGACAACTTCCCTGAGGGCACTGGCTACTCCAGGTTGTGGCCAATACTGTCAAAATGGCCATTTTTATTACGAGTACTAAAAACCAAGAAGTTTGATACCCATATTGCCAAAAATCGTATGGTTCGGTAAATGTCCTCCCGGGACAACCTCCCTGAGGGCACCGGCCACTCCAGGTTGTGGCCAATACTGTCAAAATGGCCATTTTAATTACCAGTACCAAAAACCAAGAAGTTTGATACCCATATTGCCCAAAACCGTATGGTTTGATAAATTTCTCCCCGGGACAACTTCCCTGAGGGCACTGGCTACTCCAGGTTGTGGCCAATACTGTCAAAATGGCCATTCTTATTACGAGTACTAAAAACCAAGAAGTTTGATACCCATATTGCCAAAAATCGTATGGTTCGGTAAATGTCCTCCCGGGACAACCTCCCTGAGGGCACTGGCTACTCCAGGTTGTGGCCAATACTGTCAAAATGGCCATTTTAATTACCAGTACCAAAAACCAAGAAGTTTGATACCCATATTGCCCAGAACCGTATGGTTTGATAAATGTCTCCCCGGGACAACCTCCCTGAGGGCACCGGCCACTCCAGGTTGTGGCCAATACTGTCAAAATGGCCATTTTAATTACCAGTACCAAAAACCAAGAAGTTTAATACCCATATTGCCCAAAACCGTATGGTTTGATAAATTTCTCCCCGGGACAACTTCCCTGAGGGCACTGGCTACTCCAGGTTGTGGCCAATACTGTCAAAATGGCCATTCTTATTACGAGTACTAAAAACCAAGAAGTTTGATACCCATATTGCCAAAAATCGTATGGTTCGGTAAATGTCCTCCCGGGACAACCTCTCTGAGGGCACCGGCCACTCCAGGTTGTGGCCAATACTGTCAAAATGGCCATTTTAATTACCAGTACCAAAAACCAAGAAGTTTGATACCCATATTGCCCAGAACCGTATGGTTTGATAAATGTCTCCCCGGGACAACCTCCCTGAGGGCACCGGCCACTCCAGGTTGTGGCCAATACTGTCAAAATGGCCATTTTAATTACCAGTACCAAAAACCAAGAAGTTTGATACCCATATTGCCAAAAATCGTATGGTTCGGTAAATGTCCTCCCGGGACAACCTCCCTGAGGGCACCGGCCACTCCAGGTTGTGGCCAATACTGTCAAAATGGCCATTTTAATTACCAGTACCAAAAACCAAGAAGTTTGATACCCATATTGCCCAGTCTCGTATGGCCTTCCATCGGAACACTCCTGAGGGTTCTGGCCACTCCGTGTCTTGTGGCCAGAATATTCCGGCTGGACTGCCTCCGCTTGGGCTGCTCCTTGCTCCAGGCCAGCTGCTTTTCGGCCAACTGCTTCTGGGCCTCCAGGCCATCTGCTTCCAGGTCCAGGTTGTTGTTCACTGCTCGGCGTCCAGCGATAGAATGATTTTCTTGGGCTGATCGAGCGGGGTTTATATTGGCTCGAAATGGTGACGGATGCCCCGCCTTTTTGTGCCGGTTATCCCAAACCTCATCATTCGCTTTTTGTTTCAACTGTGTGGAAAATTCCACGCAACAGTGCTTTGTTGCGTCGCAGACCTCTTCCCCAGTACCAAGCATGCGACATTTTCGTAACGCGCGACATTTTTCGGTTTTCTGGATTGACACCTCACCAGAATAGAGCCCTTAGGACAAAGTTCTTTGTCAAAATAGTAAAAACTACCATAATCGCCATTTTATGAAACAAAAAGCTATTTTGATATCATGCGAGGCATTTTGTTTCCAAATGAGAAAATGCCATATTTTTATATTTTTTTTCGTAATTTCGTAATTTTTCGTTGTAGTGCTCTGGTGCAATACCTTTCCACCAAAGTTTTTTGTGTGATCAGTGCGATGCTTACTAATTATTTCAATAAAATCTATCATCACCGTTCTACCAAAATCAGCCCAACGATACGGCTTTGATGTGTGTGGTTAATAGTAAAGCATATCCTGCATCATTATACCTAATGCGTCCACAAAATTCCCGGGCTTTTCCAAAACTAAATCAAAATCTAAAAAAATCTGTTCTTAAAAAAGGCTTGGTGTTGTTTAGATAATGTTCTTATTGTTTTGATTGATTTCGGTCAAAACAGGTACAGAACAAAACAATTATAACACCGATTTCCAAATTTATTGCTCTAAAATCACCTGTACCTAAGGCTACCAACTCTTGCTGATCCGTACACTTTGCCGATATGACACCATGGTACAGTAGTTGTTCGGTAACTGGGCTGAGAACGTAGCCCAGTCACCGAATGTTGCTCGTTAACTGGGCTGAACAAAAAATAACGAGGGGACCACCGATGCATAATATTTTCCAGATGAAATATAAAAATAAAAGTTACTCAAATTTATTTACAATGCTTACTTTTCATATTTCTTTAATTGTAACTTGAAATTAAACAAAAGTTTGAAAAAAGTTTTTTTATTTATTGAATATGATTTTTGCATCCATTAACCCCTCGGTCATTTTGGTTTGTTTTGGTTTTTTGACGTTTGTCTGCTTTTTAACTGGGCTACGGCCCAGTTATCGAGCGCCCAGTTAAAAAGCAGCCCAGTTAAACAACGCCCAGTTACCGAACAACTACTGTATAACAAAAACTGTCAAGGAATTATTTAGATAAATTAAATTAAATAAATTTGAGAATTACATGAAACTGTGTCGAAACAAATTTCACAAAATGCTATCAGAATGCTTATGACTTGCACGTTTAAAAGTATTCATAAAATAAACCGTTACTTCAATCGAATCATTCAAAAATTAAATCAAATTATTCGCTCTACAGCATTGCCTTGGCGTTCTCGTTTGCGAGATTCCTACTCGAAACTAGGTGTCCGAAGGCTTGATTGTTGAGGTAATTGCAAACCTCTTTTTACACCTTAGCTTCCATCCACCCCGGGATTCGAACTGACGACCCTTGGATTGTTAGTCCAACCAAAGTCCAACTGCCTACCAGCGACTCCACCGAGACAGGACCCAGGGAGACGACTCCTACACCTGGACTGAGCTAACGACCTAACCTTTGTAGATTAGTCCGGGACCAACATTTACTTCCCTTCCGACGGAAGGCGTGATCAGACAAATCTCGTCTCGAAAAATGCCACCGGGACCGTCTGGGATCGAACCCAGGCCGACTGGGTGAGAGGCAATCACGCTTACCCCTACACCACGGTCCCGGATCATTATAGTCTTCATTTTTTTTTTTTTTGTAAAACGTTTAAAAGTTTACGAAATGTCAAGTTTGCTTTTACGAATGATATCGTTCTCAGTGTTTTCACGAACACTTTTCCAGAGTTTTTTTTTTATTGAAAAGGTCCTATAACATGTGAAACACAACAGTTTATATGACCTTTAAAAAACTCTAGATTTGTTAATTCAAATGTTCAAAGGTTTTCACAAGTTTTAGAAAGCCTTTGGATCTTTTAATGGATAAATATATTTAGTAAGGAATGTCTAAAAGAACAATTCTAGAGTGTTTTTTAAAAGGTCCTATTAACATATGAAAAAAAAAATAATAAAGTTTGAATTGAGAAAACCCGAAAAACTCTCCCTTTTTAAATCAAACTCACAGTTAAATTTAAATGTCTAATTAACATTCCAACGCCCAAGGCTCCAAAAAAGTTGGAACGGTAACTTCAACTCAATGGTTCTCGGGCATAACTCAACAAATCAAGATGATTCTTCTTTCCAGTGATTTGTTAGGATGTCTAGATGATTCTATAACTTTGCAGAACTTAATTTGATCAAACCTGTAATTTTTGTAATCAAAAACATCGTTCCAACTTTTTTTTTCACGTGTAAAAAATAATTCGCCAAAAATTCCGCGGGGGCAGTCGTTTTAAAAAAAGGTGGAACGATGTTTTCGGTCGCAGAAATTACAGATTTGATCAAATCAAGTTCTGCAAAAATTTAGGATCATCTAGACATTCTTACAAATCACTGGAAACAAGAATCGTCCCGATTGGTTGAGTTATGCCCAAGAACCAGCGAGTTGAAGTTGCCGTTCCACCTTTTTTGGGAGGATTGGGCGTCCGTGTAAGTTGGACATGCGTTGGGCGTTCCAGTGTTAACAAAAGCTTTGACCAAATCAAAAAAGCAATTCAATGTTCAAAAATTGTTAAAATTCCATTCAAATCCGTATTATGCGTGAAATTCCCTACAAAAATTCCGGCCTGTTTTAAATAAAACACTTATCTTAGATTTCACATTGTTTGGTATAATTTTATTTGTTTTCGATTCTTGTTTTTTTAAACAGTCATGTCATATAAAAACAAAGAAATATATTAATAAGAAACATATTTAATTTGAATCAAATTGGATTAAAAATTGTGGTTCCTTAAATATTTAAAACACATCATAGAACAAAAATAAAATTGTAATGTATTTTTAACTGTCTAAAAACTGCTGTCCATTTTTAGATCGAAGTGTAGATTATCAGCAATTAACAGTATTGAGCTAATTCTATGAATTTAAACATATAAAACATGACAGTGTTTTCAAAATTTAATGTTTCCAAAATTTCCCGGAATCCCGGGAAAATCCCCTAATTAAACATAAATTTGATTATTACTATTTTAAAGCAAAGCAAACAGCTCTGGGCGTTAGAAGGGAAATAGTGTTATGAGACCATGTTTTTAGACCCAGAACATCACTAAAATTTGTCATTCTATTAACACTACTTAAACCAGAACATTTTTTTATCGATTTAGTTTTTTAACTTCATGTTTATTTACAAAAGATTATGACTGATTGTTCACCAATACAGATTATATATGTGCACTTATTTCACATCACATTTTGAACCACTTTCCAACACCGAACCCCACAGAAGTCCTCCCGAGAGTTAATCCATAACGGCAGAAGACATTTGATCTTTCTGAAAGCACCCTCTCTAGAAGTCTCGTCATCACCACCAGCACCGCGCGCAGCGTTCGTGCGCCGGGACCAACCCTGCTTGGCTTGGCTGCCAGTTAGGTAATCGCTCGGTATTGCTAAATCATGAATCACGAGGTCTCGAGGGCCAAACCCCGGCTCGGGAACCTTAACGACGAAGCGCCTCGCGTGTCGCCTGACAAGGCTCGCTGGTATGATATATTGCCGTTTTTTTTTTGCCAGAGGAGGAGGTCTCTTTGTCTTCGCGTTCTGTTTTCCAGGTCACACAACAACGGGTTCATTCACTTTGAGCACACAACACTGCACCGCCGCCCCTGTGGGGGTCACTGGAGATCACCGGTTACGTAACCCTGGTACTTACCAGAAGCTTCATTTTCACGCACTTTCTGGAAACTGGGCTCACAGGGTCACAGGGTTCAAGCCAAATTTGTTTGTGTGTTCCAGCTGGTAACCCTTCGAGTGTTGATCTTGTGTATGCTCTAGGAAAGAAAGTAAAATCTAGACTGCGGCCAGAGATCCCCGTTGATGGGTCTTTATATAGAGACCGTCTTAAAGTGATGCAGTTTTTGTTTTGCACCCCCTCGCGCGTGCTTTGGCTAGGAGGTTCGTCGCTTGGTTCGTTGGGCGAGCTTCCTTTCCCTCACTCCAAAAGGCCCACGACGAGCCTCAAGAGAGCATTCGAGCGAGGTGAAGAGGAGTCCGACCATTTCCCGGCGCAGTTTCGAGCCGGTTGGTTGGATGCGACGATCTTTGGACTGTGCTGCGGTGCTCGGTGTTGATGGCCAATCCGTTGTTGTCGTCACCGTGTTCTTCACGTACACCTCCCCCAATCGTCGTTCGTCGTCCGCGGCGTGGCATTATGCGCAGTCGGTATGCTGCGGCAGTTGGTTTTCATGAGTTCAACAAAAATCATGAATAAATTTTCACTTTTAAGCTTAAAGCACCTTCCTCATAGCTGGAGCCAATCGACCGCAAAACTTCAACAAAAACCCAACTTCTTCAACAACGTGCGATGTGACATCTCTATCTCGCAGCCGGTCCCCAGCGATCCGGCCAAATCCAACAGCAGCACAAGAAGATGGACCGGCGGTAATTGGCTTCGGATCCGATTAGGATCGACCGGTTGTGCTGCTGCTGTTGCAAACATCGGTCGTTGATTTTGGTGCGGGTTTTTGCACAGTAGCTCATCCAACCAGATGACATGGAGATGAAATGTTTCTGCCGTTAAGTAATTTGCTGTTTGGCGCGTCGGATGACCTCGTCAACGTTGACGACAAGGGGTCATTTGGACTGTTTGGTAATATTGCGTGTTTGACCGTTTGTAAGCCATTGCTGTTCATCATCCAGTGAAGGTCACGAAGGGATAGTAGCGTTTGAACTTGAACTAGATAAGCAAAAAAGCAACGAATCAACGAATCAACGAATCAACGAATCAACGAATCTACGAATCTACGAATCAAACATCCTAAACATCACAAATTCAACATATTGTAAATATCTAAGCCCAAACAGCATAACGATGGCAATTTATTTCCTTTCGATAATCGTACGATCCGCAACTGTTACCTTCAAACCCACTGACTCACTGACTGACACTTGAGTGTTTTGCACGTGGCATCTCTTCGAAACCTGCAGACCAGGGGAAACGTTAGCGAAACAGGCCCACAGCCACGTAACGCAAGCGCGTAAGAAATTATAACCTCAAAGCATAAAAAAGGTAAAAAATGCACCAAAACAGACTCGGCATCGGCTGATGCTCAAGTTACGACCAACGGGCAAAACCCTTAATTTCTATTTTGCCTAATCAAACTTCAGTTCAATTCAAAAAGCGCCAGATTAGCTAGATCATGATCGATTTTATGTAATGGACTTTTTTCTGCTCCACTCGGGGCAACAAAGTGTTGGAGAGAGAGGAGCTTTGTTGGCGAAATTTTAACCTACTGACACTGGGTTTGTGGTTGGCAAAAGCCACAACCACAGAGGAAGGAGTTTTGCATTGACTAACATGATAACATGTTTTGCTTGAAGATTTGGTTAGAAGAAAATGATACAGTAACTATTTTTCAAATTATTTTCATGCTTTTTATTATTCTTTTTTTAAAGCTGGTTGCCTTAAACTTAAAATGAAACAATTTAATTTTTACCAATGCCACGTGAGTTCATCTAACTAACAAAAAAATAATCTAATAAATCTCAAGCTCGTTGCCACAAAAAGCTATAAAAACAATCCATCTTCCATCATAGGTACTACACGCTAACCGCAAATTGTTCAAGTTCATTGCTTTTCCAGCAGAGAGTGGCACCGCTTCAAGGGTCTTAATAAAGGCAATCAACGATTGGCAGAAGACATTCAATGAGGGTCTTGCTTTGCAGAGCCACGTCAGCCAAATCGATCCGACTTTCGACAGAATGTTATTTCCTGTGGCAAAAAAGTTTGTGTATTCGTTTAAATCGAACCTTAATTGAGCGGAGCTTTTTTCAGCAAGCATTTGCTTTCTGCAAGCCCTCAAAGCTCACAAAAACTAATTACCCCTTGGTGCATTCGGTGAAGGTACCCCCTTGGTAAATGTGCAGTTCCCATGAGTCACTTCAAATACACTCACAAACTTGCTCTCATTTGTCAAGAAGGGGGTGACTTTGACGGCTGTTGGGGTACAATTTTGCTTTCAACATTTCCCATATTTCCCATTCATCAAGGGGGCAAATCGTTACCACCGCAGCAGCAGTGATATTTCGTTTGAGGTTATGTTTGATGCTTAAGACCATTTTCATGCAACTTGAGCGAGCTTTTGATTGTGGTGCATTGAAATGCAGCCCTCGGGGGGGTTTTGGGATTGTTTTTCCCAAGCTTCAATCATAGAGCAATTCCAGCTCAAATCAGGAATTTTTCTGGTACTTTTGTACCCGACCCTCTCCGATTTCAATGAAACTTTGTAGACATGTTATCCTAGGCCTATATAAGCCATTTTTGTGTATATGGAGCCAATAGTACTCGAAAATAACATTTGAGAAGGGCGTAAGGTATTTAAATATTTTTGTATTTTGTAATTTAAAAATTACTGTATCTGGAAGCCGTTGCGTCGTATCAAAAAGTGGTCACAGACAAACTTGTAGGAAATTGGACGGGCTTTCTGAAAAAAATACACTGAAACAAAAATACACGCAACATCTATGAGATTTTTTGATTTTTAAGTCTAAAACTTAAATTTAAAGGTGATGTCACGATTTTTTTTCGTTCAAAATTTTTGAAGAAATAGCCTAAAATGTTACCAAAAGACTGACGAAAAATGCAGGATGGTATGTCTCTCCTAAAAAAATACAAAAATCATTTACTAAAACAGTTTTTTTGGAAAGTGGTCTAAACGTCAAAATTTTGGCAAACCGGTAGTGGCAATCGATTCTCCAGACAATTTTACATTAAAGTCTCCATATTGACCATGGTCCTATGTCCAATCCTTGGGAAGATACAGCGGTTTTAAAAATAAAAATGTTGAAAAAACGGGTTTTTTGGTGGTTTTTGGCAATTTCTATATGACAGACTTGGTTTTTCAGTCTCGTGAGTATTTTTAACGGAATGCTCGTCCAATTTCCCATAAGTTTGTCTTTGACAGCATTTCAATTGGATGTAAGGGCTTACAGATATAAGCTTAACTACATTGCTAATAACTGAAATAGAATATTTTTTCAGTGTAGTATAGTAACCTGGATAGTAAATTAGCCTATATCTGTAAGCCCTTACATCCAATTGAAATGCTGTCAAAGACAAACTTATGGGAAATTGGACGAGCATTCCGTTAAAAATACTCACGAGACTGAAAAACCAAGTCTGTCATATAGAAATTGCCAAAAACCACCAAAAAACCCGTTTTTTCAACATTTTTATTTTTAAAACCGCTGTATCTTCCCAAGGATTGGACATAGGACCATGGTCAATATGGAGACTTTAATGTAAAATTGTCTGGAGAATCGATTGCCACTACCGGTTTTCCAAAATTTTGACGTTTAGACCACTTTCCAAAAAAACTGTTTTAGTAAATGATTTTTGTATTTTTTTAGGAGAGACATACCATCCTGCATTTTTCGTCAGTCTTTTGGTAACATTTTAGGCTATTTCCTCAAAAATTTTGAACGAAAAAAAATCGTGACATCACCTTTAAATTTAAGTTTTAGACTTAAAAATCAAAAAATCTCATAGATGTTGCGTGTATTTTTGTTTCAGTGTATTTTTTTCAGAAAGCCCGTCCAATTTCCTACAAGTTTGTCTGTGACCACTTTTTGATACGACGCAACGGCTTCCAGATACAGTAATTTTTAAATTACAAAATACAAAAATATTTAAATACCTTACGCCCTTCTCAAATGTTATTTTCGAGTACTATTGGCTCCATATACACAAAAATGGCTTATATAGGCCTAGGATAACATGTCTACAAAGTTTCATTGAAATCGGAGAGGGTCGGGTACAAAAGTACCAGAAAAATTCCTGATTTGAGCTGGAATTGCTCCATAAAGTCAGCTGTGCGCAGTCAGTGCAACATAAAATGGCTCGAGCCGGTCTGGGGACGTGACTGTGGGTCGTCAATCAAGCCAAATCGTTATGTCCGGTCGCGTGCGCGCGGTAGAGAGAACTAACGAACCTGTTTTTAAAGGGCCTGGCAAAGTTCACGCGCGGTGAAGTTGGGTGGTGGGTGACATTATGGTCTGCTGAGAATCGAAATCAGATTGTAGTTGAAGGATTCGGGTTATTATGTTGAAAATCCATGTGAATATAACGAAGAAGAAGCTTCATTAGCAGAAAATTGTATTAATTGAATTAAAAAACCAAAACTGAGTCAACATTAATGTCTTCTTTTCAATGCTCTTCAAAGATCTAAATTTAATATCAAAATAGATTTTCTTACTTCAAATAAATAAATAAATAAGTTCAAACCTGAAAAAGTTTGAGTATTCGATGCCTTTGTAATCACATGTACTAAGATTGCTGGGATTCATATCCAGTTAGTACATTAAAGCACATAGGCATGATAGGATAGGAAATGATAACCAATAAAACTTATGTTAAAGTCAGACTTTTATCTTTGTTTTGTGCTTAATTTATATTTGTATTTGATATTTGTAGTATTCATTATCTTCAGCCCACAAAGTTAGAAATTTCTTTTGAAAATCTCTGCAGCATCATTTGAAAAGATCTCATTAGCATTTCGACACACCTTACCTTTTCAAATTTGGCAAAAAAACGCGAGAGGCTAAACATATTTCTTAAAAACTTAAAAAAAAAATGGAACTGTATACAATTGGAAATGCATTTTCATGCGTTGATTATCATATTAAGCAGTTTAAAAATCTGTTGAATGTTAACAAAAATGCAAAAAGATTTTTTCCGAGAAAAAAAACTCTAATGTTTACACAGATAATTCAAAGGATATTACATCATATAAATTTTACTCTTTCGATACGGTAAAATTTCAAACCTGAGCAATTCTCTGAGATTTCGGTCATTCGATTTTTTTTGTATTTTTTAATCCGGCTGAAACTTTTTTGGTGCCTTCGGTATGCCCAAAGAAGCCATTTTGCATCATTAGTTTGTCCATATAATTTTCCATACAAATTTGGCAGCTGTCCATACAAAAATGATATGTGAAAATTCAAAAATCTGTATCTTTTGAAGGAATTTTTTGATCGATTTGGTGTCTTCGGCAAAGTTGTAGGTATGGATAAGGACTACACTGAAAAAAAATGATACACGGTAAAAAAATTTTTGGTGATTTTTAATTTAACTTTTTGTCACTAAAACTTGATTTGCATAAAAACACTATTTTTAATTTTTTTTATTTTTTGATATATTTTAGAGGACATAAAATGCCAACTTTTCATAAATTTCCAGAATGGGCAAAAAATCTTTGACCGAGTTATGAATTTTTGAATCAATACAGATTTTTCCAAAAAATCGAAATATTGGTCGCAAAAGTTTTTCAACTTCATTTTTCGATGTAAAATCGAATTTGCAATCAAAAAGTACTTTAGTGAATTTTTGATAAAGTGCACCGTTTTCAAGTTATAACCATTTTTAGGTAACTTTTTTGAAAATAGTCGCAGTTTTTCATTTTTTAAAAATAGTGCCCATGTTTGCCCACCATTGAAAAAAATATTTTTGAAAAGCTGAGAAAATTTTCTATATTTTGCTTTTTCGGACTTTGTTGATACGACCCTTAGTTGCTGAGATATTGCCATGCAAAGGTTAAAAAACAGGAAAATTGATGTTTTCTAAGTCTCACCCAAACAACCCACCATTTTCTAATGTCGATATCTCAGCAACTATAGGTCCGATTTACAATGTTAAAATATGAAACATTTGTGAAATTTTCCGATCTTTTCGAAAAAAATATTTTCAAAATTTTCAAATCAAGACTAACATTCTAAATGGGCGTAATATTGAATATTTTGCCCTTTTGAAATGTTAGTCTTGATTTGAAAATTTTGAAAATATTGTTTTCGAAAAGATCGGAAAATTTCACAAATGTTTCATATTTTAACATTGTAAATCGGACCTATAGTTGCTGAGATATCGACATTAGAAAATGGTGGGTTGTTTGGGTGAGACTTAGAAAACATCAATTTTCCTGTTTTTTAACCTTTGCATGGCAATATCTCAGCAACTAAGGGTCGTATCAACAAAGTCCGAAAAAGCAAAATATAGAGAATTTTCTCAGCTTTTCAAAAATATTTTTTTCAATGGTGGGCAAACATGGGCACTATTTTTTAAAAAATGAAAAACTGCGACTATTTTCAAAAAAGTTACCTAAAAATGGTTATAACTTGAAAACGGTGCACTTTATCAAAAATTCACTAAAGTACTTTTTGATTGAAAATTCGATTTTACATCGAAAAATGAAGTTGAAAAATTTTTGCGACCAATATTTCGATTTTTTGAAAAAATCTGTATTGATTCAAAAAATTATAACTCGGTCAAAGATTTTTTGCCCATTCTGGAAATTTCTGAAAAGTTGGCATTTTATGTCCTCTAAAACATATCAAAAAATAAAAAAAATTAAAAATAGTGTTTTTTTGCAAATCAAGTTTTAGTGACAAAAAGTTAAATTAAAAATCACCAAAATTTTTTTTACCGTGTATCATTTTTTTTCAGTGTAGTCCATATCCATACCTACAACTTTGCCGAAGACACCAAATCGATCAAAAAATTCCTTCAAAAGATACAGATTTTTAAATTTTCATTTATCATTTTTGTATGGACAGCTGCGAAATTTGTATGGAAAATTATATGGACAAACTAATGATGCAAAATGGCTTCTTTGGGCATACCGAAGGTACCAAAAACGTTTCAGCCGGATTAAAAAATACAAAAATTAAAATTAAAGAAAAAAGACCGATTCCGTAGAGAACTGCTCACCTATCAAAGCCACCCCTGATAAGTTTGAATTTTTCTACAAAATGAAGAGTACAAATTAAATACTTACGGAATGGTATGGAATCATTCTGACCGTGGTAGAGAAGTGCTCAAAGTACCTCAAGAAGAACTTTTCATAAAATTTTGAAACGTTTAAAAAGTTAGTTAACTATAATTAAGAAAATGTTGATGAATAGCATTATTTTAATCTTCTCAAAAAGTCATGATTTTCTCAATGAACATTATTTTGAATCGGAAAACGGATTGCATTAAAAATTTATTTGTATTTTGTCAAAAAAGCTTATTAACTTAGTTAACAAAATATAAATAATAGTGTTTTTCCAAAAAAAAAACTATATCAGTAACCTTAGTGACGGTACATTTGACGTAAAAATAAAGTTAGATCACTTTAAATCTGATATTAACAAAAAAAAAATAAAAAAAAAACAATGACTGTCAAAGTCATTCTGGAATTCAAAGTATATACTTTTCATGTAACTATTTTTTAAACGTTATTGAAAAAACTTTTTTTCAAAGATAGTGCATGGACTTTGTGTGGTTTACCCCAGTACATGTTTTAAAAAAAATAATCTTGATAAAAACCTTACCAGTTGGAAAATATTCCATAATAAATTTAAATCCTATCAATGTCCCCCGGTTTACAGTTTGTTTCAAGATCCATGTTCAATGTTACAATTAGTGCTTGACGGTATGAATTTTTGAAAAATTATGATTTTTGAAACTTTTGATAGAATTCATTTATCAAATGTTAAAAAGAAATCGCAACAACAAAAATATTTAGTGAAATTTTGATAAATTGCTCCATTTTCAAGTTATATCAACTTTTTTTTGCAATTTTTTCGAAAAAAAATCTGTTTCTCAAATTAAAAATTATGCCCATCTTTATACATATATTTAAAAAAATCAAATAGCTTCGAAAATTCTCTATATTTTCTCAAAATTTTCAATCAAACCTGTGTTTGCCATGCAAAGGAAGAAAATTGAGATTAGACATATATCTATTAGACCCACTTGGCCATTATTTATCAATCGAAACTGTTTTGGAAATATTTTTTCTGATTTTCTATATCAAAATGTATAACTTTTGTTAAGTTTTGTCATCTATTTGAAAAAAAAAATGTTTCAATATTTCAAAACAACTAATAAAATTTCGCAAGGGTTAAACGTATTGAAAGAAGTCAAAATCTAGCTTTTGTGACATAAAATCGATCAGTTAATTCATTGTTTAGATAAGGATTTTCAAGTTTTTTTTTCATTGCGCCTTTGCATGGAATGCTCCTGAATTTGTATTTAAACTTGTTAATTAAATATGAAAATCAGCTTATTTGGACAGAATATTTCAAGTACATTTTCACCAATTCATTTGTCATTGCAAATATAGATATACAAAAAATCAAAATTTTGGCAATAATATATTTCCCATTCTCACATGCAAATGACACTTGCTTCAGTGAAAATATCAGGAAATTTCAATATTTCTTAAAGCTGTTTCATGAATTCTAAAAACCTTTGATTAGATACTGATTTCATTACTCTTTTTTTATCTAATCTAAAAATTATTTTTATCTGCAACTTTGTCAAAAATACAAAATTGAACAAAAAAATATCAAGCTTTTTTAAATTTATAGCGAGAATTTTTGTATGGCAAGCTGACAACATTATATGATGTTTTGTTTTTTGTGTTATGCACATGATAGAAAAAAAACAGTTTATTTTATAAAAAAGTAAGGTAAAATAGTTGAGCAACGTAATATATTCTCGTATTCAAATGATGTCAAATTGTCACCCAGAAAAAAAACATACAAACTCCAAAGACAAACCTAGCTGTTTGCATTACCCCAACTTAAAACCATCCATCAGCTTAACCCAGATGATCTCGCAAACATACGGCACCCGACACATCGTCGAAGTTGTGCTCTCTTGTCATAATTTGATTTTTGAGGATTCTTGAAAATTGCATTAGAATGATTTGATCTTGGAAAATAATGTAATGTTTTGTTGCATTCGTTCACAAATTAACAAGTTTCAACAAAATGTTAAAGCAAGTTTTTTTTAGCCAAAACACAAGTGTGACAACATGGCACGATCACGACGATATACTACGACATACTACGCCTTAGGTGTGGTCCAGCACTTGTGCAATACCACAGGCGTTTTTGGGACAACCTGCTTGGTTGACATTAAGCAAAGGAAAAAGAAAACTAAGCTCACACGAACAAGTACCTTCAGTTTGTGTCCCACGCACAACTCCCAAGCCGAATAGTTGAGATGTGCCAAACCCTTCTTCTTCGAGATTAATTACGTTGCGTGATATTCGATCGAGACGCTAATTGAAATGTTTAAAAAATAGATTTATTTGTCAGTGCTGTGTCGGTAATCACCACCGCCTGTCAATCGTGGTTTTGTTGGTTTTGGTACTGCGTTGCGTTGCGTTGAGCTGAATATCTCACTAGGCAAGAGGCGCTACGGGAAGATGATCCGCCTGCGGTTGGAATCCGTTCTCGTCGGCGATGTACCGCAGCGTGTAGATCTGTCCATCCGGAGCCATGTACTGGAACGATCCGGTCTGGACGGCGACGGGGATCTCGTCTTCACCGATCGTGCGACCGGTTTCGTCGGTCTTGGGCACGCGTACCCGCTTGATGGTACCTTGGTCCTCAACCTTGATTCCGTTGCCGGTTTCGAAGCTGTAATCGATCTCGTTAGTACAAGGCACTCTGGCTTCACGTTCTTCCACCGAGAACTTACGCATAGCTGAAGGATCCATCCGGTTGGATATCCGATGACTGGCTCAGAATTGGAGTATCGGCATCGCTTTGACCTTGGGGAGCTGCATGGGCCACCGCGGCCAGAACCAGAACTGCGACGTACAGCTTCATGCTTGACTTAGAGAACACTCACTTCTTAACTTCTAAACTACTTAATATGGCACCCGCTTGGATGTTGTCACTTGGCTTTCTGCTCGATAGTACTGTGACTTTGGAATGTCGTGGAATAGCTTTTATACAAGAAGTTTGATCTATGCGCTCATGGGCCGAACCAACTGTATTAGTCACAAAACCCTCAAATCGCTGGGAGAGATTCACTGCGAAGAAGCCAGGACATTTTTGTTTAGTTTTCATCACTGTCCGTCATGTGTGTGTGTGTGCGTGTGCTATGAATGCATTTGCTAGCTTAAGCTAAGTTGGCTTATTTGCTGTGTCCATGCCGCTTTGAACGACAACGTGATTGTCAATAGCCCGTGGTGACCGTCGTTGAGTAGCCTCTGACACGGATCGGTGACACCGCCCAACCTAACGGGTGACATCTCCTCAGGTGGATGTTTTAATGAGAAAATGAAATGGTTTACTGGAAGCTGAAAAAAATGGAAGTGGTTGAGGTGGATTGGAAAGAATTGTTTAATTTTAGCGATATAATTTGATCACCGATACCGATACGATACAATCACCCAAAATATCTTCCTGAATTTGTCCCCTTTTGATCTCTCATAGGGTCTACGTAATACAAATTTTAAATCCGGCACATTTACCGTCACCCTTTGGAGGATTTGGTTTTGTTTTTATTTTCCCAAGGCTTAATGATTTTTCACGCTCAAAAATTGGAATTTCCACGGGGACCGTAATTCTAAATCACCAAATTTCACGGAACGTGAAAAATGATAATTTAATATGAAAATGATAGGTTAACTTTGCAGAATGTACTGTTAATATGTTATTTTGTATTACATTCAGCTATAAATTTCTTCACCAATTTGACCATTTTCTTCAAAAATGTTTCTTTGTTCTTTTCAGACATGTAAGATTGTTTTAAACGTAACATGGAAACAGAATAGAGCATCCAATTTCCCGGGGTTACAGATTTCCCGGGAAACGGGAAATTTTCAACCAATTTCCCGGGAAATTTTAAATTTATTGAAAATTGTTCTGATCTTGGCTCTGATTAATATTTTGCAACAAAACTGTATAGGACAGCGACTTTAATGGTTAAAATAAGTGTGAAGATCAAATGACTGCATGGTATAAATCATACAACAACAAGTAAATGTTATTCTAATTTTATCAGCTCAAATCGCACAGTAAATAAAAAAAATGATCATTGGTATTTTTTGTAGAGAAGTATTTTTTATGAGGGTAGTAGTGGAAGTGAAATGAATTCATATTTCACAATCATAGAATTTCTTTATTTTTTAACCGTGACTTTTTTTAAACAAGTCATACTGGTTTCAGCTCTCGAACAAGTATTTTTTTTAGTTTTTGCTTAATAATCTATCTTCCCCTGTTTGTTTTACTTCAAACAAATCAATTTTTTCAAATATTTGGAGTAAGTTTTTAAAATATGTTTGCAATTTTTGGGCAGTTAATAGGTTTATAGTTGGCTCAAATCCCAGATGGTTCAGAAATTAATATTCTCATAAAAAATCTTGATTTTATATTTTCTGATCAACTGAATTGAATTGAATAAAATTATGATGAGTTTCTTCAATTATAATTTTTTTCACAGAATTTTCAAATAAATGGTTTCAAAAAGATAAGAAAATGTATACTTCCGGTTGAATTTCGGGAATTACGGGAACAACGGGTACAACAACGTTGCACGGCGACGATATCATTTTGCGGTGATTTATTGGAACGCAGCCATTACATTTTCTCTGATGCACTCCAATTTATTTCAAAGAAAAACTAGATTCCAAAATGATTATTATAACTGGAATTTTCTTCGACTTTTTGAAAAACAATTGAAAATATTCTTACAAGTTTTAATTTATCTCATCTTATTCTACCTTTTTTCATTTTATCTTATTCTATTTTTCAGCGTCTCCTGCGATCGAGAGCATAAGCATTCTTAATTTCTTAGTAGATGTTGTAACAGTTATGTTTTAATTCTTCTTCAAATAGTTAATATCGCGCTTTCTATTAAAAACTATTATAATAAATATAAAAAGATTTTGCGGATGAAATATTTGTAGAATGTTACTATTATTAAGTGTTGATTTAATAACATTGATAAATTTCACGGGATTACACGGAATTTTACAAATTTCACGAGTTTTACCCTGTCCGCGAAATCAAGAAAATTCACTATCCCTTACAATAACGTAGTTGTATAGACTTGATATAATCAAAAATGTGCTAATTAATTAAAATGTCCAATTTTTCTCATTTTTTTTTTTGCAACCACGTGTCTTTTTTAGGTATGAAATTAAGCATGTTTTTTGGACATGCCAAAATTTAGCCTACTAAGGGACCTCTGCGATCTCCGCAAATGCGGGATACAATCACAGCAGAATAATAATTAATACTGATAGCCACAATAAATTTGTAGTGTGATCAGAAAATCATTTTAAACAACTTTTGTTTTACAAAAAGACTTTACTTCTTTTGTTTTATATTTTTTCTTGCTTAAATTTTTTGTAATAGAAAATTTTAATTTATTTTGTGTCTTATTTATGTTTGTTTTTAGTAATATTTGGCTTATTTTTCCACTTTTTATCATTATCTTTCGTCATTCTATTTATATTTTGTAAAACTTTTACAACCACTTTTTCAGTTTTTTGCTTGTTTTTCTTTTGCTGCTTTTATCATATAAATTGTAAAAAATGTATAGAATCATAGTCTGAGTTACTACAATATTAACTGAATACATATTTTTACTTGAAATAAAGGAAATTTTAGTAAAAAACACAGCCTAAGTTGACCCATTAAAATGTATTTTCTAGAAACTTTGGCAAAGTCGGATCAAATTAGTCAAACTTTTAACTTACATATTTTCAACGCAAAAATGACTTCAAACGCTGAAAACAAAGGGAGGTGCAATAACATCTCACAATTGTGAAACAGGCAATTTTCTTGCGGTGAAATGCATTCTTTTGTTAACAGAAAACTTTTTTTTTGTGGAATAGCAAGAGAATGATCTTACAAAAGTCTCTAAAAATAGTAAGGTTAAAAGAAAATAACGTTCACATTGTTTTTTTTAGTTGAAAAACTAAAAACCATATTACAATTTTAAGATTGTTATTAAATTATAAATTTCTCAACAAAAAAAAGCATTCGGCAAAAAATCACGTCTTATCACGTGTTCATTTGCAGCTTTTCTTTTCCAAGCTCTTTTACTTATTTCGAATTGTATTGTGTGATTCAAGATTTGGTTTGATTTAAACCATAAATCATTTTCAAAAGGACTTCATAGAAGAGAAAATTCGTTCCAAAAAAAAAAAAAAGTTCAAAGTTCATCTAAAGCTTCAAACGAGGATAACGTTAATTTTTTGACATCACCTATTTTCGATCACCCAGCAAATATTTAACAAAAAGATTTCATTTAAACGCTGAAGACCCACCCTACGTCGCAACTGCAAATACTAAACGTATAAACACTGTATTTGCGACCTTGACAGTTTTTTGTTGTTGCTGTGTTCATCTCTTCTGTTTCTTTGTCGTCTTTTCTACACACTCTGCACGCATCTGAGTGAGTGTGATGCTGGCGTCGCGATCGCGAGGGAATCCCGCGACTGGGGCTGGCGCTGGCACGGTTGAAGACTTCATTTCGCTTCGCTGCATCTTCATTAGACGTGTCTGCCGATGACATGAACCGAGCCAAATTGTGATCGTGTGGGTGGGTCGGTGTTTGTAGTTGAATATGTTTTGATTGGTAATGTAAATATTTGGGATTGGCCAAAACTTTGAGGTCGATCACTTTGTAGATGTAGTTATCGTGGTTAACAAAACAACCTGGATTTGCATTGTTATTCTGAAAATCAATGTTGCTATACTACCCTTATTGTTTTGTTCGATAGTAGATAACAATTCAATTTTAAAAATATGTTGAAAGAAATTAATTTTCAACAAAAAAAGTTCTTTTTCCCAAAAACTAAAGACTGATGACCAGAAATTCGTCATGTTTATTGCTAAACTGTTTAAAAGCCGATTCAAAGCATTATCATTTAAATCCAATCAGCATTAGCAGGGCTTTTGTTGTTTTATGTTGTGCAACCCCCGGCATCCCGGCGGGGTGCATGGGCGTTTTGGCATGAGCGTTCCGACAGCATATTCTGTCTAGTTTTCAGAACAGAAACCTGCCAGAATCCACCGCGGCTGCCGCGGCCCCGGCAAAGTTAATTGGGTGGGAGCGTTTGCTGAAAAATCACACAACATAGTTTAGTTTTTTTTGTTGTTTTTTGTTTCTTCTAGCAACTAAACTGATTGAAGTTTTTCGTGCACCCTCGTGCTGCACAGATAGCATAGAACTCACGAACAAGTTGCCATTTGTCCAGCCCTTTAGGAGAACCCCGGCCCGGCTGTTGCTGGTGCCGCCGTAGACCTTCCTTCATTTTCAATTTGGTCGGCTGGCCCAGATCGTTAGGACGACCGGCTATATAAACATCAAATCAGTCCACTCTCGGGTGCAGTTTTGGACCGGGTCTGGCAGATCAAGGACGGCGTTCGTAAGTTGCAAGTGATTGATTTTAGTGGGAAAAGTGAAAATTTGCATAGTGAAAATGTTCAAAGGTTTTATTCTGTTAAGTGTTGTGCTGGTGGTTAGTGGACAAACAAGACCAACGCCAAAGTTTAAGGAAATTCCCATCGTGTCACATGAAAACATTTTGGAAGTTGATGGGAAGTTTCGATACAGGTACACCATAAACAATCAGACAAAAAGTTCAGTGAAATAAAATTCAACTCAAATCCAACATTACAGTTACGAAGGTGGTGACGGAACTCGGGCCATCCAGGATGGGCAGCAGATCTTCGTGAACAATCAGGCTGGGACGGCATCCCAGGGCCAATACACGTACCAGGGGGATGATGGCAAGACCTACAGCGTGTCCTATACGGCCGACGAGAATGGATACCGGCCATCGGCGGACCACTTGCCGACACCTCCGCCAGTGCCAGCACCGATAGCGCGAGCGCTGGCCTATCTGGCAACGCTGCCTCCGCAGAAGGAGAACAATAACAATAATCACAATAATAATTTTAACGGTAATGCAAATAAGAATAATAATAGGAAATTTTAAAAACTTTTTGCCTACGAGTTATTCGGCAACATAAATAGAGAGTGATTTTCTGTTTAAATAAAAAATGTGATTTAGTGAACAATAAATTTTAGAGTGGAAAAAAGCAGCTACTGTATTTTGTAATCCTTACATATCCTCTAATAATAAATCTGACATCGAAAACTTTAAATAGTTGCTGAGGTTTCGTCAGTAAAAAATAGGAAAAACCTTGTTTTTTTTCATTTCAAAGCCGTCGTTCAGCAGGTTAAAACAAAATCATAAGAAATTT
Organism: Culex pipiens pallens; assembly: GCF_016801865.2. Taxonomy (NCBI): domain Eukaryota; kingdom Metazoa; phylum Arthropoda; class Insecta; order Diptera; family Culicidae; genus Culex; species Culex pipiens. Next base: position 52,014,378 of record NC_068938.1, read on the forward strand.
CTCATATTTTCGAAAAAAGGGATGCTTTTCCGTCAAAAACGATTGAAAAATTGATAAAAATTAAGTAAAGTTGCTATTCGTTAAAATTATTGTCGATAAAAGCAGCGTCTAACGATAACGATAATTGTTATCGTTATCGAAAACGATAAATGGTAACAATTATCTTTATCGTCGGATGTCGGGAGATTATCGTTATAGTTATTTCGACAATTCTATCGGCGATGATCTTATCGCCGATAACGAAAGATATTTCAATTTTAAAATCTTTCTAAAATCGATTTATTCAACCATATCCTGTAAAATTTCCTTTATTGAGACTTTTTTTGAAAATGTACCTAGTAAGTTTCAAAGTATAAATCTATAATTTTTTTTAAAGGACCTATAAACTATAATAGTAGTTTATGCAACAAGTTGCAAAAAGAAGATTTTTTCAGCACAAGTTGTACATTTATCCAACGAGGTTTACCGAGTTGGATAAATACGACGAGTGCTGAAAAAATCAAGTTTTGCAACGAGTTGCTTACAACATTTTTTGCAATACCGAAAAACGCTTCTTTAATGGAATTTTATGTCAAACATTCATGTGTTTAGTAAATTCATCGTTCAAAACAAAAAAAAATGTTACTTTTCGATACTAGTGCTGAAAAGTTCAACTTTTCAGCACCCATTTCAGTGCTAAAAAGTAGAACTTTTCAGCACTGTTGTTGGAAGGTATTAATTTTCCATTCTGTTATTTTTGGTAGGGAAAAGTAGGCCGTTTCGATTCTCCAGAAGGACAGGAAAAGTTGACAGTTTCACAGTGGAATTGCAAAAACTATATTTTAACTATGTTTATAGGACGAAAAAAAGGATATGTTTAAAGGAAAAAAAAACTCTGGAAATACTCATAATTGTTCACAAAATACCATATTTTTTCAAATGTACTAAAATATCCATGATTTGTAATATGGGTAGTGAACGAAGCGAAATTTTGTATGCTTTTTACTTTATTAAAGTTTTTCTTGGAAATACAAAATTTTCACAAAATACCCTATTTTTCGAAATTACTAAAATTTTCAAAATTTACGATATCGTATCGTATCAAACGTATCAAACGAAATAAATTTTTTAATGCTTTTTCACTGTATTAGCGTTTTTTTGGTACAATACAAAAATTTTGACAAAATACCGTATTTTTCGAAAATAATCAATAAATGCCATTTTGTATCAAACTAAGCAAAATTTTGCATGCTTCATACAAATATAAAATTTTGTATGCTTCATATAAAATATTGCTTCTTTTGATACCCATATTGCAAAAAAAAGACAAAAATAAATGTTCTGTGAAAATTTTTGTTTTTTCCAAAAAAAATAATAATAAGGTGAAAATGCATTTCAAATCTCGCTTCGTTTGATACCCATTTTGCATATTATGAAAATTTGAGTACTTTCGAAAAATACGGTATTTTGTGAACAATTTTGAGTAATACTTAAAAATTTTACAGGAAATAGAAGTCTAACAAACTGAAAACAATTTGAAATGCATTTTTCTGCGTTTTTAATCATATTCATATATTGTAAAACCGGCAGCACCGGCGAAAAATATCTCTTCAATACTTGGATATTTTTGAAACTTATGATTGGGCAGGTGTGAAATGCATTTTAAAACACTTTTTTGATTCAAATTTTAATACCATGCCCCCCCCCCTCGGCTTTGGCCAGAGTCGAGGGACATATACTTCAAAAAATATTTACTGCATTTTCAAAAAATGAAAGAATGGCAAATTATACATGATATGGCTGAATTAGGTCGATTTTAGATAGATTTTAAAAATGAGTCAAACATTTATGGTCCATTTTCGACGATAAGATTATCGCGGATAGAACTATCGAAATAACGATATCGATATTGATAGGTTATCGTTTAGAGAAATAGTAATTTCAAATGACATAAATTTGTCAACATTGCACAAAAAAAAACTTAGACTTAGTGTGAACTGTCTAATAATTATCTGATAAGTCATCAATTATCTTTATTAAATTGTGATAATATTAAATAGTTGTATTTAAAATTTAGAGGATTTCTATTGAGACATTGTGTTAGGGTATTTTTTTATTGTTTTAAAAACATTGAGCCAAAGTGATTTTAGATGTTTTGGACTTAAAATCAGGCTTTTAGCAAAATTTTGTTTCATTTGTATTGCTTTTGGTGATTTTCGATTTTGGGCTAAAAGTCACCAAATATGTTTATTTGCATTAAGGATTATTTCGAAGCATTTAAATACAAACAAATCGACTTTAGTTTGCGATTTTATTAACGCCTTTGAAATTGTAATGAAGCAGTACTCTCCTTCTCTTCATCAACAAGCAAAAAATATACATATAAAAGTAGCAACATTTGGTAAAAGCCCTTTGAACACGAAATACCATTTTTCCAGCGAGCTTTCTTATCATGTAATTTGACTCAGTTTCCTACACTTTTTTTAGGAAGCTAACAAAAATATCTTTTTAACAATCAACGTAAAATTGAGTATTTCTTCTCGGTCGGTCCATGTCCGTTTGCGCCGTCACCAGGACATCGCCTTCCTCTGCGATGCCTCTCTGCGGTGAGTTGGGGTTGTACTTTGGGGAAGTCTTGGGCTCTCCGGTGCGTCGGGGGTCACTTAACGCCGACGCTGCGCCGGGGGCAAACTGGCCAGATAGTCCAGAGCCTTCTGGATCTGGGGCGGAATCGGGGGTGGCGTCGGCAGATGGTCACCCTGGGGCTGGAAGCCGCCCTCATCGTCGGCTTGGTAGTTGAGCGTGATAACCGTTCCGTCGGGGGCCGTGTACGAGACGGAGCCGGACGCCACGATCACGTCGGACGTCTCCGCGGGGTTGTTGGAGCGCTTCAGCGTGCCCTGCTCCTGGCCGCGGATTCCGTTGGCCGTTTCGTAGCTGTGGAAGAAAGTGAGTTAGATCTTTTTTTTTATTTTAAATTAAAAATTCAATATATAAATCGGTTCTTCAAGTTTTTCCGTCTTCTTTCCCAAATTATTGATGTCAAGCCGAAGCGCCAAAACTGGGTTTTTGGGTCTTCTCGTGGTGTTGAGCTGCCGCCACCTTGATCGAGCCGCCAAGCCCTACAATTAGCACCGCTTAGTGCTACATCTAATTATTCCACTTTGTTTCATCGACCGTGATTGAATAATTGCCCGCTTGAGTAACCGACACTTTAAATGAAAACAATGGTTAATTTCCTGAGTCAAGAGACGTTAGTGCCGCCCCGAGTGTGAGTGTGTGTATGTTTGATAGCACACCAGAGATGCTGCTGATTATGCTGTAACTAAGCGCTCTGCGGTTTAGCACAGACAAAAAGAGGTTATTGTTCTAGCAATTTTTGTACAGATTTTTAAAATTATCAATATTTAATTTTTACTATGGCAAGAACTAATTACTAAATTATTATTTTGATTTCTCTGCAGAACATTTTCGATCTAATTGTCTGTGACCCCCAGAGTGAAGACGTTCGGTCATCCGCAGCTGGTGGACCACGGTAGCCACCAAAAAAAGCTGCTACCGCCGCATAGAAACCGTAAATTATTATGTTCGTGCCTAATTTGCATGATAATTGACCTGGACGCCCGAGAGACCCAACAATTTACCACTCTGTTGAGTGAAACGTACAGTCTCCAACTACAACTCTACACTCTAACAACATACCTGTACTGATAAGAGCCGTCCGGGTCGATGTTGCTGTCTTGGGCAATGATTTCGGCCTCGGCCTCGGTCCGCTGGGGAGCGGCCAGACATGCCGCCAGGCACGCGGTCACCAGAAGTAGCTCCTGCAGAAAAAGATGAGATGATTGTGAACGTTTAGCTTCGATTGCACGAAAGCGAGTCTTGGAACACTAACGAGTTGCATTATTTTCCATTTAGAACTGCTGAGAGTTTTGGGTTTCTTCTTTTGTTTTGAAGATGAAGGTTTGAAAAAGCTTACATTGTGCCTTCTTGAAGTAATTGAATAGAAAGAGAGTGAGATAAAACAAAAGATTCGATAATGAACTCTACAAATGATTTATAATGATGAACTTTGAAGATAAAGGTGAGCTTGAAAGTTTATCAATGTTTAAGCTCGAAAAAACGAAGTTGACTTTATAGCTGTCGACCACTATTGCTAGTACCAACCACTAGTGTCTTTTTTTTTATCTACATGGACTTCGCCGCCCTGGGCTCCTAAGTTTTTGAGTACGGCACGGAGCGACGGCGCCGGATACCCATTTCTATACAAAAATTTTTAGAGCGCCCGCCGCGGGATTCGAACCAGCAGGCTCTGGATTGTGAGTCCAGTTCCCGGTCCGATTGATTCACACGGGCGGGTAAGGCTCACTTTATGATATTTGGAGATATTTTCAATAAACACAAAACATTTACAGGAAATACATTTTGGTCCATCTTCTTAAACTCAAAATCCACTCAATGTTCTAACAAAAAAATTACAAAAACTTGCAGCAGCATGAGAATTAATTTTAAAATACATAAATAAATTTATCAGTGACTTAGAAACGTGCACATCTTAACATTTCAAGCATCAAGCGTAAACAAACATAAAAAAATATATAAATGGAGAATTTATGTAATTTTTCATGTTACTGTGAACATAATGTAATGTACAAAAACATGTTATTTCTTTACAGAAAAAGTAATGATTTTTCAACTGATTTTTAACTTTTGTGCAATTTTGTGCAAATCGTTACAAAAAGTAACGATTTACACAAAATTTCACAAGACATAAAAATCTGTTTACAAAAAATCATTACACATATTTTTTTGTATAAACAATACATGTTTCTGTACAATACATAATGTTCACAGCAAAAATAAAAAAAAATTGTTTAGCCCAAATTTACTTATTATTTGTCAATTATGTAATGAAAAGAAGATTTCTATATAAAAAATTGCTTAATTGTTATTTTTTAACAAACCATATAAAAGTTATTAAAAGTTATTGAAAGTAAACTTTTGAAAGGTGTTTTACTTTAAATTTAAAAAAAAAACGTTTCTGCTACATTCGTGCTCGAAGGTGCAGCGAGTTGACATCTGGAAAGAACACTTCTAATTTAGATTTTAAATTTGCTTTTTCAAATAAAATATAATACATTTCTTAAATTTGATGAATAATTCTCTAGAACTGCGTTTTTTGAGATTTTTAATTTTGTATTTTTTGGTATCGATGTAACTTTGTCCATGCATTCCCTGTGGCAAAAAAAAAACTGCTAGTATTCGAAAATAAGTACCTGGAGAAGGAATTTTCTGATCGATTTGGTGTCTTTGGCAAAGGCGCAGGACTATTTAGTATCCGTTTACTTACACGGAGTAAAAATATTTCCAAGTTATTTTATTTAATTTTCTATAACATAAATTTAAATTGCTTCAGCGAACTAAAAAGACAAAATTTTCGCTAGAGTTTAAGTGGTTCATAGTCTGAAGAAAAAATTAAATAACACTTTTTGAAAAATATTGAGATTTTTTGAAAATAATTTACTTAGCAGAAATAAAATTCTTTAAGATAGTGTACCCATCAACTATCTGCCCAATGAACAAAATATTTGATGCCAAACTGTAGAAAACTAGATTTTGATTGCAAATTTAATTCTGAATCAGACAATTTATTTTTAAATTTAAATTTTGTATGATCACAACTTCTTTTACTGGTTCCAGCACAATCCTTAGCTCTAACGCCTTACGCCTAAAAGATGCCTTTTAAGTCCCGTAAAAAATCTCAAAATTCATAAAATACTCATTCTGGGATTTTATTATTATTAATCATTATTTTTTTGGATTCAAGTTTTTTTAATGATTTTGATGTGTTGAAATAAACCAACACATAATAAAATAGAGCAAAGGAATATTTCAAAAATTTGATCACATAAATTATTTAAATGTTTTTTTGTTTGATTAATTAACATTTAGACTTTGTTGACGAACTTTACTAAAAAAACAAATTAAAAAAAACTAATTATTGTGAACTCTTTGTGGCTTTTTTCAATATAAATAGATGCATTAGGCAAATCTTACTTAAATGCCAAATTCACGAAATATTGATGATTCCATACTTTTTCTTATGCATGTTCTTAACGACACTGCAGTTTTTAGTGTGGTTTTGTTCTTCTTCTGTTTCAAAATTCAATTCCATCATTTCAATCTGATCGTTACATATATGTTAGAAATATCATATCACTACGTTTAATTTGTAAAAGCACATTGTAAATTTGATTTATGAAAAATCTCAATCGAACATTTAAAAACAAGCTTTGCTATAGTTCCAAATTTTCCGCGGTAATTTTAACTTACAATTTTCATTTTCCACGCACTTTCACCGTCACTCGTCCCAAATTCACTACTGTCACTACAAACTTCTGGCCGGAAAACGGTTCCTTCCGTTCACCGCTCGTCTTGTCAACTGGAAGACTGCCCTGTCGGATGCGTACTTCCAAACACCAGTTGATAGTGAAATCTAATGAGAGAATAGAACTTTACCTACTGTATTTATAGACGCAAAAGCCTCATCCACACTCATCCACACCTGTTCTAGACATCTTCCCCAGCTTGAACCCTTCTAGAAGCTCTCACCAGACAGCAGCCACGCGACCTGCAGCGTGACGACACGCCGGCGGTGGCTCTCTCCCTCAGCAGCCATCCGTCAGGTAATATAATATACAAATGTAACCAATCGAAGACATCTCTTCCATACATCAGCCCCAATGGCCCTGTTCTGCGGGTGATTTAGCACCCGTCCGTCACCGTCAGCCCTGGACCACTACTTTAAAAATTGTAAAATTATTTATTGAGAAAAAAATATGAAAAGAATACAATGATTGGTTTTATTAAAATAAGGCAGGTTCGTTTGCTAAAATGCGTTTAAGTCTTTCCTACAAAAACACCCACTTTTCAGCACAGTGCTTAAAACTACTACTAATTTTCACTACAAGTAGCAAGTAGTGACAGACGTGGAAAGTGATGAACATTTAATTGCCGGTGATTTTCTGTCGCATCCCCCGCCGCGCAGGTTACAAGTTAAGCAGTGTGACGAAGCGCGATGGGGAGTGTTGGTTAACGCATTTGTCAGTCGGCAGAGCTACCGGTGACCTATCGAGAAGACATGATACGGTATTAAAACGGAGGAATTTGCGAGCAATCCAAAGTGATGGGTGGATTTCACGTGATCGGTGATTTATTTGAAGGAAAATTGTCAGCTTGATTTTTTATATAATTTTATTTAGAATTGATTCAGCTTTTGATCATACTTATAAAATGATAAAAAAACATTTTCCTTTAGCTTGATGTGTGTCAAGTTACTACACAGACTTTCAACAGGAAATTCGGTAATTTTGTTGTAACACCGTTTGAGTTAGTACTACTACTTAGTAGGTAATATTTGTAATTTTAAAGACTTGCTTATCTTTGTTGAAATTGTAAAGATGCGTTCTTGGATGCCATCGATTTTAACTGTATTGACGATCATCGTTGCATTTACTGCTGGTGCATGCAAAGGCAATTCAATTTCCATAAGCAGGTGGGTTAAGATTGTCTACATTTCTTCTAACTTCTCAAGCAGGGAAAATGTCACAAGGCAAGAATAGCTTGATTTAATTCTTTTTGTATATAAAGCTAAGGGCAACAGAATTAAAACTTGAATTTCCAGTTAATGTTTTTTTTTTTTCAAACATAAGATTTAATGTTCTTTCTTCATGAAGTAAGATTTTTTTCAAAGGTATCGTCATCAGGGGTGACATTGGGTCTGGGGGGTGAGATTGGGTCATACAAATTTCGGCTTTTATGTATGACCCAATTTCACCCCACAGACCCAATGTCACCCCTGATGACGGTATTCAAACATTTTTTTTTTTACTATTCTAAAGTTTTGAATTGTTTAAAGCATATTAAGCAAAACAAAACATATTTCCATAACATTTTTTCGTGATTAATCTGTTTTAAGTGGCAAGATAGATATTTTTTGCATTTTTAAAAATATTTAAATACCTATGTTTAAATCTTAAAGTATCAGCTTTTCAGCTGTGATTTGATGATTTTTCATTTCTAGATATCGCATGTTTCATTTTCAAAAACTGAGAAATGTCCAATTCGGCGAAACTGTCTTCATCTCTCAGCGAAATAACGCAATCTAATTCAAAAAGATGCCATGCCATACTGTATGACAGTTATAACAGTTTTCTTGCACAGCATCCACCTTTTAAGCTTCTCGTTTTAGCTCTAAAGCTGCTCGGAATCTTGTTCGAGTGGTGCAAAGCTGTTTGCATATCTTCGCAAGCTGACTCGATTGACTCGGCTTTTAAATGTGCTCGAAGTATCCCGAGCATGGGTATAACAAGGGAAATGCGTAATAATACCTTTCTCTGGTATCAATACCAAATTTTGGTATTCCTGGACCCTTTAAAATTTGTCTTAAGGATTATGCAAGAGCAAAATGTGGTATCATACCAATTTAAGGTATTGTTTTGATATTGCAAAATTGCAGAATTTGTCAATGGTCGAACACCACATTTTTTATCAAATTCCTCTGAAACTATGGGAAAATTTTGACCAATTTTGACAAAATAATTAATTTTGCGCTAAAATGATGTCTCAAAGCGAATGCCTTCATTGAAAACCGGAAATTTCAAACTTGATTTTAAACATTTTTGATATACCCCCTAAAGAAATGACTTGAAACTTAAAGTCAGGATGGCACATTTTGGTATTATTTTGGTATTGAAAGTTTTCATCAAATTCCTCTGAAACTATGGAATTTTTTTTATAAATTTTGACGAGATAATTAATTTTTAATTCACTTGAAACCCAAAAATGTTAAAGCTGATTTTCATATTTTTTGATTTACCCACTAAGATTTTTTTTTAAAAACGTTGAAATTTCTCTAAGTCGGGATAACCAAATACTTTGAAAAACGAGTTAATCAACAGATTATTGAATTTTGGTGAATTTCAATTCTTATTTTTCAATCTTGTTATTTTTCAGAATCTTCAAGAACTTCAAGCACAGGCCGTTCATCAATGACAAATGAATTCGATGTTGTGAAGAATATCACTAAGAACAACATGGAATCATCAGGTGAGTAGATGTGGCTGTTGCATATGGATCATTTCTGTTTTTTACTAACTGCAACTGCTGCACTAAAAATGGTATGAAAATACCAAATTTTGGTATTACTTATGCAAATACCAGCGACCAAAATGTGCTCTTGGTTGCCCAGTAATAGATGGTAAAATAACATGAAATCAAACCAAAATCATGTATGTGGAAGACCACAGGAATCCCAAAATCTGATTTTCCAAGAGCGCGGGAATACCTAAAAATAAAACCATGGTAATACCAAGTTTTGGTATTCAAGCAATGTCCAAAAATCCAGAAGACCTCAACTTGGTATTGAAATGGTTTTATTTTGTGGTACCGTAAACCGGGGTGACTTTGATAGGATTTCAATTTGTTTTTAGAATGTTTTCCAACAGCTGAGGTTTTTCTCAAGATTATTATTTTTAAAACATGTACTGGGGTAGACTACACAAAGTCCATGCACTATTTCGGAAAAAAAAGTTTTTTCAATAATGTTTAGAAAAATAGTTACGTTCAAAATTCTTAGTTCTAATTCCGGGGTGACTTTGATAGTCATAGTTTTTAATGTTAAAATCATATTTAAGATGTTCAAACTTTATTTGTACGCTAATTGTACCATCACTAAAGTAGCTGATATAGTTTTTAAGAAAAAAAAAATCAATGTTTATATTTAGTTAACTAAATGTATATGCTTTTTAGCAAAATACATATAAATTTTAGGTAAAATTGTTAAAAAGTCGGAATGTTGCCTAAAATTTGTTAAAACTAGTTTTGTTTATAAAATTATCGATTTATATTGCGTTTTATACTGAATTCAAAGCACGAATCACAAGTTTTCATATTTTAACATGAAATTTGTTCAACTAAAATTGCCTATAAATTTGGAGAATTTTTTTAATTGTGTTTCAAAAACACATATTATTTATTATTTACAAACTTTTTTAACCTTCTCCTAGTGGAAAATTGTCCAAAGAATCCGAAAATGCATTCCGTTTTCCGATTAAAAATCATGTTCGTTGATAAAATCATGACAATTTGAGAAGTTTAAAATAATGACTTTCATGAACATTTTCTTAACTATAGTTAACTAACTTTTTAAACTTGTCAAAATTTTATGAAAAGTTCTTCTTGAGGTACTTTGAACACTTCTCTACCACGGTCAGTATGTTTCTAAACCATTCCTTACGTATTTTAATTGTACTCTTCATTTTGCGGAAAAATCGCAAACCTATCAAAGTCACCCCGGCTATCAAAGTCACCCCGTTTTACGGTATTATTTTACCCTTGGAATAACATGGTTTGGTATTGTTGTGCCCTTCCACATACAAGACTTTGGTATGATTTCATGGTATTTTACCATCTATTACTGGGCAACCAAGGGCACATTTTGGTCTCTGTTATTTGCCCAAGTAATACCAAAATTTGGTATTCCCATGTTATTTACCCCTGCTTGGGATGATAGCTGTTGGAGATCTACCGTTTATTTGAGCTTGAACAGTCGCAACCAGAACTGACGCTTGAAAAACATTTGATCTATGATTAGATTTGCAATTCCAGATATTTTTGAAAAGTCAAATAATTACCGATTCGAATCAGTTGAAAGGCAAAAAAAAGAGTTAAACGGCAGCTTTGTTGTAAAAATTAATCGTTTGTACTTTATTACTCTAAATGTTACGCATAACTTTGTGTAATCACGAACACAGTCAGGTCACCTTTTTGCTTTTTCTTCGACAGTTTCCCTCAAATCTCTTCGAGCAAAGTGATGTGGACATCATTACTGTCGCAGCGCTTCCAGGGAACGGAGGATCTCCTCCGGGATTGGCGGCGGAGTCGGCAGATGGTCGGCCGTCGGCTGGAAACCGTTCTCGTCGGCGATGTAGTCCACGCGGTAACGGACACCATCATCTCCAATGTACTCGTAGAAGCCCTTGGCACGGAGCACCTCGTTGTCGCTACCACGGTTCTCGATGCGGCCCGATTCGGCCACCTCGATGTTGTTCTCGTTCAGGAACCGGTAGAAGTAGCCGTCCTCGTTCAGCTCACGGGTCTGCTCCTTGATTCCAATCTGGTCACCCGAGGCTCCCGAGTTACCTCCGAATCGCTTGGCCGGGGCAACCGGGGCGAACACTTGAGCTGGGGCTGGGATCACCTTGACGGGGGCACCACCTCCGAAGCGGTTGCCGGAACCAGAGCCGGAGCTGGATCCCGATCCGAAACGGTTACCAGAGCCCGATCCTGGAATCGGGGATTGGGGTTAGATGGAGTTGAAATATTGGACCACTTGCTTCTTACCTGATCCTCCACGACTTCCCTGACCACCGCGGTACTTGCCATCGTCCTGTCCACGGTACAGGCCACTGCCATCCGGACGGTACTTTCCGTCGTCGTACCGGCCAGCGAACTGTTCCGGATAGTAGCGTCCATCGTTGAAGTTCTGGGCCAGCGCACAGCCCACGACGACCAGCGAAAACTGCAAAACGCAATAAAAAACGATTCCCGTGTTGATTATCACGTATGGTAATTGACACTTTCGGTTTCTGTTGCCAAACTTCAAAGCTCTCTTCTGTCTGCTAATGTGCCGATTTGGCACGGAGCCACACTAGAACAGCACCATTATCAGCTTGCCAAATTTCACACTGTCTGGGTGCATCTTGAAACAGTCCATTGTTCATTCACTATTGAGCTCACTTCTTCTGGCAACAGTTCTTGGCAACGGTTTTGCACTATCCCAATTTGGAACGATTCTTACCACGATCAAGCACTTCATTTTTCTTCACACTTTCACGACTGCGACTTCCGGATCGATTGATATTCCTTGCACTCTGCGGGATCCCAGCTAGTTGGTTGTACTTTCGTTGGATGATACCGGTGAAATGATGTGCCTAATGTAGATCACACTCTAGTTTATATACCCAAAAATCTCTAGAGTCTCTAGAGTTCCGAAACGCCAACATTTCCCCCACTTGCTCCAAATTTGGGCGCAGATTTTTTCTCCGGACAATACCGGCCAGACCAGAGACATTTCAAACGCCCAATGTCTTCTTCTAGAAACAAGCAAGATGTATTATAATCTGCAAACGGCCGCGAATGTGATCTAGATATGGTATCAATTATGCATACATTTATGCGAGCCCGTCCCTAATTAATAATACAGCAAGCAAAGCCAAACCAAACGCATATTGGGCGTTTTTCCGAATAGCTGATGGCCGGTTGGCATTTTCGACCCGTCCAAACCAATGGTGCAACCAAGCTGCTGCAGCTTCTGGTTTTCGGGTGGTGGCCACTTTTCAGTATCAAGGTCACGCCGCATCCCACTGAACCTCTGCCACGGGGTGACTTTGCACGGTGGACCAGTTTTTTTTTTCTCTATCTAAAAACAGCACAAATTTGACAGATTGTTTATCTATAATAAAACAGCTAAGCTTTATTGCCTAAGAAATTGACCTGGGAAAGCAGGTCCCTATCCAATCAATGATAGACTGTCTTCCAAATTGGTCAGTTCCGATTGATGGTTGATGCCCTTTTCATGTTTGGTTTTCACCGACGACCGACGACGGCGGTCTGCCGAAGGATCGATCGGGGTCGTAAATTATCATCATCACTTGGGGAGCAGATAGCAGGTGTTTTATGGTTCCACTGACCCTGGTGAATTTGGGTGGGAAAAGACTGAACAAATCTGTGTGGGCCCACTATCGAATGCATGGTGTTGAACCGATTAGTTGGAGCAATTAATTAGCCGGTCAGATCGGGCTTGAGTGTGAGAGAGCTAAAGATAATTGTAAACTAAACACTTTAAAATTGATAACTTTTCATACCCAAATAAGACTCCAACAATTTGCCTCTTGTGACACTTCTGCTGTTAAGAGGAGATAGGAGTGTCATAAGATAGCCACAAGCCACGAATAGGAAATCATATTATATCACCTCCTATCATTACCGTTTGCCTTTTGTTTTTTCACATGTTTACTATAGAATGATATCGTTAACATTTAAATTTAATGGCAAAGAGGCATAGTCTGGGATATTAAAAAAAATACTGCGCACTTTATTTTGCATAAACCATAGGAAATCGTCGTGTGTGTGCTATCTTGTGACACGTCATATCTTTTTACAGCAAACGTGTCACAAGATATCTCGAAAGCGATGGAATGTTAGTAAATACAAGGCAAATGTCAAAAAATGTCGTTATTTAATTATTGCCAAAGTCAGTTTTCGGATTCTTCGCTGCCCTTCCACTTGATCTAATACTGGACTCATCAGAGCTTAGCTTTTAGATCCGATCCGTTAAATTTTATTTTCAAATTGCTTATTAAATTTTATTACCATATTTTCAAGTAAAAACACCTTGTTAGGAGAGCGCAACCCCTAACTTATTGCTTCAATTTTAGTTTGTTGACGTTCGGCGTCGGACTTTATTTCAGCCGGATCCGAGCACTTTCGAAAAAAATGACCCACCCTAATGATTACATTCCCGAGCAGGTGGATAAAACTGGAAAGGTGCAAGTTCTGTTTTTTTTCAGGAGGTCAGAACTTGTTATTAAAACACCCAGATAAGCTGTTTTAATAACCCAACATAATAACAAATATTTGTTTGAAAAATAAATAATTCTGTTATCAAAAATTATTACAGAAAATCAGATAACAGAGAAAAAAAATTTCCCTGATACCACAATTTGGTAATGGTGAGGTATATTTTTTTCAATAGTTTTTTGATATTGTTTGCATCTTATTAGTTTGTTATAAAATTTCAATAGTATTGCCTTGGATTTTCACCTTACATATTTTCAAATTCTGAATAAATTAACTAAGCATTGGCTGACGGCTTACAAATTTTGTCCAACATTTGAAAAAAAAATTTGACAGGACCAGGCAAAATATCCAATTAAGCAAATAACCAAAATGTTCAAAAGTTCTAGCAATATAAAAAAACAATAAAATATTTCGTTATGCAAAACATTTTTGATCAAACTATTGATCACCTTGCGGGGTAAATAGTTTAAAGAATCAACATTAAAAATTTTCACTTTAAAACAAGTTTTGATGTAAAGACCACATTTCATGGCCAAAATAATGTCCTTGACAAAATTGGTCAAAATTTATCCATAACAAAAAAAACCTTAAAAATAATAACAAATAAGGTTATGACTGCTGATTGTTTTTTCTAAGTTGTATTAACACATGAATGACGTGATCAATGATTGAATGGTTTTCCATATTCTATACCTTTTTAGACTAAATGTTGGGGATGTTATTATTTTTCCTCCTCGTTACCGATGGTCATCATTTTCTGATAACAAGATTGATAATTTCAAGAGTAACAAGTGTTTGGTGCCTTCTGACATAATCTCCAAAATAATAGAAAACGTTTAACAAAGTTTAGATTAGAGTTAAAGAGGAAGAAAGACCGTAAGAGCAATGTCGTACGGCCTCTTTCAAATCTGGAGCAACACGAGAATATGGTGAATAAGCATTTTGACAGTTTAAACCAAGGGTTTCCAGAAGCATTTGTTACTTGCCAGTCTACCAATTAATTACTCAAATTACTAGGTCAAAATGATTAATTACTTTTATTACTTTTCACGTTGATAAAAAATATTGATATACAGCAATTCCCCACGAAAACAGCATGATTCGAAAAAAAAGTTCTCCGATCGGGCTCAAAATTTGTCTGGGGGATCCTTGGCCGAAATAATTAGACCCGTATTTTTTTGTTTGGCCATTAGGGGGACCTACGCCGTGTTAGGGTGGTCCGAAAAATGGCTATTTTCGTCGATTTTCGCAAAAACCACTTTTTTCAAAAAATCATATCTCCGCGCCATTTCATCCGATTTTAGCTGTCCTAGACGCAAAAGAAAGGAGATTAGTTTGGCTATTTGGGAAAAATAGTAAGAAGTTTCGAAAATCTAGCTTAACATTTGAAAAGGTCATATGAAAACTTAAAATGCTGTTTTGAAGGTCTCGGGACCAAAGAGCCTATGTCTGAAAATATTTTTACCGGATTCCTCGGAAAATTTAACATAACATATCAAAAAATGGTGAAGTTATGTTTTCGATACTCTGAGATACAATTTTTTGAAAATAAAAACTGAATTTTTCGACGCGCCACGCGCAAAAATGGGAAAATGACGAAAAAGGGGAAAAATTTACTTTTTTCACTAAAACTGCGATAACTTGAAAATTTCAGCGATGACCTATACATGTTAGGGTACCAAAATTTTCGTTATTAAAAGACGCAACTTTTGGTACCATAACATCAATAGGTCATCGCTGAAATTTTCAAGTTATCGCAGTTTTAGTGAAAAAAGTCGATTTTTCCTTGTTTTCGTCATTTTCCCATTTTTGCGCGTGGCGCGTCAAAAAATCCAGTTTTTATTTTCAAAAAATCGTATCTCAGAGTATCGAAAACATAACTTCAAAATTTTTTATATGTTATGTGAAATTTTCCGAGGAATCCGATAAAAATATTTTCAGACATAAGCTCTTTGGTCCCGAGACCTTCAAAACAGCATTTTAAGTTTTCATATGACCTTTTCAAATGTTAAGCTAGATTTTCGAAACTTCTTACTATTTTTCCCAAATAGTCAAACTAATCTCCTTTCTTTTGCATCTAGGACAGCTAAAATCGGATGAAATGGCGCGGAGATATGATTTTTTGAAAAAAGTGGTTTTTGCGAAAATCGACGAAAATAGCCATTTTTCGGACCACCCTAACACGGCGTAGGTCACCGTAATGGCCAAACAAAAAAAATACGGGTCTAATTATTTCGGCCAAGGATCCCCCAGAAAAATTTTGAGCCCGATCGGAGAACTTTTTTTTCGAATCATGCTGTTTTCGTGGGGAATTGCTGTATATATATATATTAAATGAATAAGAGTATTTCTTTTAATTTAACTATAAATTCAAAACACATTTTCAATCAAGAGAAGAACTGAAAGTATATATTTTTGTTCAAAGTTGTGCTAGTTTAATTTTGTTTTGCAAATATGGATTATGTGAATTTAAAATTTTATTTTTATTAAAAAGATCAGAATGCTTCACAAAAATTTGAAGTTTATACATTTAAAAATGGAGCCAACAGTTTCCGATACATCGTAGGTTGAGAAATGGGAACAAATTCTTGTCATGATTTGAACATTTCAATGAAAAGACTGTTGTTAAAAGCATTTAATACCAGTACAGTTATTTTGCAGTCAATAGTTTTTTTTAAACTTAGTTTTTCAAAAAACAATTTGCGCAAAAAAAATCTTTTTATGATAGTGTACAACGAAATTTAACCCAAATTCATTTTTTTTTAATCGGTTCAATCATGATCAAAATGATTATCAATGCAGTGAAATGAATTTTATATTGTGTTCAGGTTATGGCAAGTCAAATTCCATAGAATTTTAAAGGTTTAAAAAAAAATTGGTCTCTAAATTTTTCGAGCTAAACATAAAAGTAAAAAAATATTCGCAACGGCCTTACTTCAAAACGGCGAAATAAAAAAAAAGTTTTTTTTTCGATTTCTTATTTTATTTTGCATCTTAAAATGACTTAATTTTTTTGTTTGTTTGTTTTTAAATTCATAGCTTTTGTACAAGATATTTTTAAAATTAACTTTTAGTGATAAAAATCCAATAAAAAAAATTAGATTTTTTCCGTGTACCGTACATAAGGAACGTATAGACAATGTTTCATCAAAATAAAAAAAAAATCTTTAAAAAAGTTAAATCAAAAATGTGAAAAAAGCGGATTTTTTTTTACGCTCATTTTAAATACAGCTTCTGAATATAAGACAATTTTAACTGCGGACTGGAACGATAAAAAATATTTTCGAAAGCTGTGTTCAACTGTTTAAATATTGTATGTTTTGATTTAATAGTTTTAAAATTGTTTTCGAATCGTTGCAAATTTCAATAAGTTTCACTTTTAGCATTGACAATTTGTCTCGAAATATTAAGGAAAATGAAGTAAATTTCGATTTTGAATTTTTGGAATGAGTCCAAATATACAGAATATAACTAAAACATCTTGAAAGATAAATTTTGAATTAACTTAAGCTAATTTTACTTATATTTTTGATAAATTCTAAAGTTTTTCGATTTTCCTTCTTGTTTAATGCATAACGACACAAACTTTGAAAAATATTTCCAACGACTTTTTGGAGATTTAATCAATTAAACTTTTTTGTTTAGCAACATATTGGGTCATTGGATTATTGCAATCTTATATATGACTGGACATTTGTTTAATACTTTTTTATGATAATACATTGATGTTGAATACAAAGTCAGTTTATTTATCTTTATCATTCATCTTTCAACATCTAGAAGAGTAAACCGAATTGATTGTCAATGAAAATTGAAAAGATTCGTTTAACAAGTACAATTTTGAAAATATTCAATCAAACCATTCACATTAACGACCCCCGGGTCTTTTGTGGTCTCTATTGCAAGTTTCTGCTCGAACCTAGGAGTCCGAAGGCTTGAATGGGGAGAGCACCCAAACCTCTTTCTACTCCAAGGAACCTTCCACCCCAGTGTTTGAACTGACGACCTTTGGATTGCGAGTCCAACCGCCGCCAGCGATTCCACCGGAGTAGGCTTGGTTTCGTGTGTTGTTTGTACTTATGGCATGGAGACGACTCCTACACCTGGAATGACTTAACGGCCTAACAACCAAGGCCGGGACCGACATTTTACTTCCTCATCCGATGGAAGGTTGGAGCAGATGGGAATCGAACCCAGAATCATCCGCTTACAAAGCGGACAGCGTAACCATTCGGCCACGCACTGCCACAGTGAAAATATTAAATTACTTTAATTACTCAATAATTGCTTTTAAATACTCTAATTACCATTTATTACAAAATAATTAATGAATTACTGAATTACCAGCTTAAAATCAAAGTAATTAATAATTATTTGCCAGTCTGAGGCTTTTCTGGAAACCCTTGGTTTAAACTACTTTGATAACCCGAGCAGACGGAAATAAATTGGTAAAAACATGTTTTGATATTTGAAAATACTAGGCCAATAACATTTTATGTTATTTATAACAAGTTTTGTTATTCGCCGTTATGATTTTTTTGTTATTGGATTGTTATTGTAATAACAGACTAATAACATTTGTAATTATTCTTCGAACAAATCTTTGTAATTATTTTTTATTATTTTAACAACTAATCTGATCGTCCCAATAACAGTTGGAGTTATTCTTCCATAACAAAAAATGTTATTCCATAGTTGTTCTGGCTTTCAACCACTATCAGACCAATAACAAATTTTGTTATGATAACATAAACTGTTATTAAACTCTTATGCAAAAATGATATTTTCAAGAAGATTCCATAACACTTTATGTTATTTTAACAGTATTTGTTATTGAAATGGCATAAATTTAGCAATTACCGTTTGTTGGGGAATTCTCAAACTTCACAAAATTCGAAGTGTAGAACAATATCTGGCCTACCCAGCTACCTCTTAACACTTCGGCGTTTGTTAAATAGTCACTTGTTGCAAAATATTTGCAGCTGTCAAAATACTTTCGCGCCCTTTTCAAATGTTACTCCAGAAATGTAGCTTCAGAAATGCATTTAATGGCATGATGTTGCTTGTATAAACACACACTTATTACCTCCTAATTGATGAATTTTTTCACACCATGCCACTAAATCATTAGTTCCAGTTCAATATATCAAAAGCGCCATCAAACAAATGGTGCAAATTAAGTCGTGAAGAAGAGTGTTTTGTAGAAAAATGACATGGTCACATCTAGATAGCAGTAGTAATTAGCGGATTTTTTTTCGGACTGAGAGATGAACGCATTTGTTTACAATTTTTTTACACTTTTTTAATGTATCGGAACGATTTTAAATTACTTCATAAGAACACAGGTAAAAATAGGATCTCGACTGAGTCTGACTGGGGGAGATTTGTATGGCTAAGTGCGTTTCAAGCTCTGATTCACACACGGGCATTCTTACTGCTGCAGGTTTCGCACGTACTCGAGAGCTCGCAGGATAGCCTCCGGGATCGGGGGTGGCGTCGGCAGATGGGCACCACGGGGCACGAATCCGTTCTCGTCAGCGTTGTAGTCCACACGGTACCGGACGCCATCATCACCAACGTACTCGTAGAAGCCCTTGGCACGGAGCGTTTCGCTGTCGGTGTTGCGGTCCTCGATGCGTCCAGTTTCGGCGACCTGGGCGTCCTGCTCGGTCAGGTAACGGTAGTAGTAGCCATCATCGTTGTACTGCTTGACCTGTTCCTTGATGCGATCGAAGCCGCTGCCGGCGCCGGACGAGGACGACGACTGGATCTTGGGGGACTTCTTGGGTGGGGTGATAACGGTGGCAACGACCTTCTGGCCAGCGCCGGAACCGGCTCCAGCTCCAGCTCCAGCACCTCCGAAACGGTTTCCTACTCCGGAACCCTTGCCGGCACCTGGTAATTACAACAAAAAAATCATTTAATTTTGTTTGCATCGGTTTTTGATTTATGTTTGTACGATAAAGATATTCAAAATTTGATCAATACCAATATCAACTAGACAGCAAAAAAACCGATTGTAAAATCACATGCAAAAGCATGCACATCACCTTGGTGAGTAATGTAATTTCATATTACTAGCAGAATGCACAGTTTTATTAGGGTGTGCTATCTGGCCGTTGAAAATTTGAGAGAATTAGCGCCGGATTTTACAAAAAAATAGAGAGTTAGGGCGATTCATCACTACTGCATGCAAGTAAAGTGTTGCAAAGCCTTGTTCCTTCCATTTTTTGAAATCAATATTCAAGAACCCTACCTCCTTGTCCTCCTTGTCCGCCCTGGCCGCCAAATCCGGATCCAGCACCTCCAGCTCCGCCCTGTCCACCAACACCGTATTTGCCATCGCTATGAGTAAAACAATACAAAGATTAGCACCTGCTCAAACAATTTTGAAGTTTCAAAGGGTTAAGAAATTGTAACTCACACGTAGGGAACATATTTGCCGCTGTATTTGCCAGAGTCATCCGGTCGGTAGGCTCCGCTGTTGTCCGGTCGGTACTTGCCGTCGTTGGCAGGGTTGTAACGGCCAGCGTTACCAAAGTACTCCGGGTAGTACTTGCCGTCGTTGAACCTGACCTTCTCGTTCTGCGCCAAGGCACAACCCACCAGTGCCAACTGTAAGATTGGAAATTAAATTCTTCATTAGAGAACGGTTTCACACTTTCCAAGGATCGCGCTGCTCCTCCAAATTTCAGTAATCCACAACCAGTGAGACATATTAAGAAGCAGCTTTTAACACGTTCTTGTACGATCTTCTCAAAGTCGCCAGCAATTATCACCAACTAGCCAAGTGCAGCCAAGACTTACCAAAATAAAACACTTCATTCTACGGCGGTGACAGCAACCGAAAACAAAAAACCTCACTCTAACTCCAATCTCCTCCAAGTCAGAAGAACTAATGCAGTGCCATCTCTACCGTGGGGTGGCTTATATAGTACGATTTAAATATGGACTATCCGGTTGATTCTTCGCCGATTTTGCTCGTGTTTTTTGGTCGCGCGCGCGCCTCTTCCCATTGTGATCTTCGTTCGGCTCGTGCACTCTAGCCAAAATCAGGTTTTTTGAGAACTTTGGGGTTGAAGCGCCCCAAGAAAAAGTTCTGATCTACATATAATATCAATTATAATATATTAAGTCGTCGCCGCCGTCTTCGCCGGCCGTTCTGGCATTCGTTCTGGTTCTAACCATCGGGGACCATTCTTTGGGATAATTCGATTTTGGGTGCCGAAGGCGGTGTCGCCTCGGTCAGTTTTATGAGGTTCTGGATTCTACTGGTTTTTGGTGTGGCCATTTGGCGACTCCTCAAGGACTTGGGACGCATCAACCGGCGGTTACCGATCTTTTTCTTTGTCATTTTTTTCGGTTGCTAAGTTCTAAATTATGCATCGCAGCAAGGGGTTCAGTTGGAAAATTCAGTTCCGGGATGACATTCAGGATGGTTTAGGGATGCACAGATATTTGCTATAAAAGTTTCGAATTATCTTCAGCGATCGTCATAGACAATCACTTTAAGTCAATGTCTAACATGTACCGATCATTTTTATTGAATTAAAAATAATATAAATTGACAGCTGCAAAAGAAAAATAAAATAAAGTTTCTTCTAATCTTTTTTTTTTGCATTGGTTGACAATTTATTCGGGTTCAGCATTCAAATCGAAAAAGGAATATTTCCCAAAATCGACTATAACAATTTTTATACTTAACCCTCTACCGCCCAAATTTTTTTTCGATTTTTTTATTTTTTCCGTATTTAGGAGGTCATTTTGAGCAACTTTTGTTCTACGAAAAATTTCACATCTCTTGTTTTGTTTTATTATTTTAATTTAATTATCTTGTTTAGTTTAAGTTTGTTTTTGGTAGTATTCTGCCTATTCTATCAATTCCTATCACTACATTTTGCCATTCTAATTTTTTCATATTTTTACAGTTACTTTTTCAATTTTGTGTTTGTTTTTAATATTTTTCTGCCATATAATGGCACCATTATCATTTAAAATATAAAAAATGCGTAGAGTCATAGTCTGAGACACTACAAAAATAACTGTATAATTCTTTTTACTTAAAATTGACCCCTAAAATAATGTCATTTTTAAAAACATTGGCAAAGTCACATAAAACAAGACTTACCGTAAACCGGGGTGACTTTGATAGGATTTCAATTTGTTTTTAGAATATTTTCCAACAGGTAAGGTTTTCCTCAAGATTATTATTTTTAAAACATGTACTGGGGTAGGCCACACAAAGTCCATGCACTATTTTGGAAATAAAGTTTTTTCAATAGTGTTTAGAAAAATAGTTACGTTGAAAATTCTTGGTTTTAATTCCGGGGTGACTTTGATAGTCATAGTTTTTCTTGTTAAAATCATATTTAAGATGTTCAAACTTTATTCGTACGTTAAATGTACCATCACTAAAGTAGCTGATATAGTTTGTAAGAAAAAAATCAATGTTTTTGTTAAGTTAACTAAGTTTATAAACTGTTTAACAAAATACATATAAATTTTAGGTAAAATTGTTAAAAAGTCAGAATTTTGCCTGAAATTTGTTAAAACTAGTTTTGTTTATAAAATTATCGATTTATATTGCATTTTATACTGAATTCGAAGCACGAATCACAAGTTTTCACATTTTACATGAAATTTGTTTAACTGAAATTGCCTATAAATAAGGAGTTTTTTTTAAATTGTGTTTCAAAAATACATATTATTCATTATTTACAAACTTATTAAATCTTCTCCTAGTGGAAAATTGTCCAAAGAATCCGAAAATGCATTCCGTTTTCCGATTAAAAATCATGTTCATTGAGAAAATCATGACACTTTGAGAAGTTTAAAATAATGACTTTCATCCACATTTTCTTAACTATAGTTAACTAACTTTATAAACTTTTCAAAAATTTATGAAAAGTTCTTCATGAAGTACTTTGAACACTTCTCTACCACGATCAGTATGTTTCTGAACCATTCCTTACGTATTTTAATTGTACTCTTCATTTTGCGGAAAAATCGCAAACCTATCAAAGTCACCCCGGCTATCAAAGTCACCCCGTTTTACGGTACTTCCTACCCTATAATTTTCAAAATTTCAATAGTTGTTTTTTCCAATGCTTTTTGAACATCAAAAATTGGTTGAAAAAATCGATTTTTGACGATTTTTTAGATCGAAGCCCGTTTAGAGGCGGGGCTGGGTTGTCGAGGGTTAAGGTCTAGGAAATATTAAAAGCAGTGAAAATTTCTGTGAATATTTTTCATACAAGTGTAATATTAACATTGTTGTAAAACACATTGTAAAGACATATATAAAAAAATTAAATTCTTTTCACAATCATGGCTTAGTTTTAGTTCATTTAATTATTTGGTTGGATTCGTAATGTATTTGTAATTGATACGATAGTTGAAAATGGATTAAATTGTATCATACCAACACTAATTAACGCAAACCAATATCACTATTTAAATATTAGCGTTATAATTGTTTATTATATACCAAGTTATAGACTGTATTATTTCGAAGGTTATTTTGTAACTTTTTTTCCTTCAGTTGATTTACTCGATTCATTAAGCACCCGCAAACTCTGTTCCCAACTTTGAATTAATCAGCTGTTGAAAGGTAGTCTACGTCTCAGCTTAGGATAGTAACTTCACACAAGTTATGCTTAAACAACGTAATAAATGAAATAAAATGAAATGAAATAGACTGTATTAATGTATTATACATTAATCTTCAAAGAAAACCAAAAACGAAGTTGACTTTATAGCTGTCGGCCACCATTGCTAGTACCAACCACTAGTGTCTTCCTTTTATCTACAAGGACTTCGCCGCCCTGGGCTCCTAAGTGTATGAAAGTATGGCACGGAGCGACGGCGCCGAATACCAATATTTACACAAAGAATTTTAAAGCGCCCGCCGCGGGATTCGAACCGGCGACCTCTGGATTGTGAGTCTAGTGCGCGGTCCGATTGATCCACACGGGCGGGACAATTAATCTTCAAACAACATTTAATTATCCACAAAAATTTTAACGTAAAACCAATTAAAAATCTTTATTTATTTTTTTTTTGAAAAGTGGATGATTAAAAAAATAGTTCCAAAAATGTGTTTGGTGTAAGGTTCTTAACATGACATTATCTACCGAACAGAACTAAAGCAACGATCCAGAGTGAAATTTGTAAACCGACTTTTACATGGCATCGCAAAAAAAAGTATTGGCTTGTTGTATGAAATTAAACCACAAATTTCAAATGATTTTACTCACCCTGATTATTACCGTTTGAATTCGATAGATAAAATTTATCGATGTGCAACTTAGAAGCAAAAAACATTTTTTTCTGCATTTTTATACTGAGTATCTTAGTTTATAAAAAAATAGAAATATTTTCTACTATTTTATTTTCGGATGAATTAGATTTTATTAACGTTATTTAGTTTTTCAAATGAAAAGCAAAACACTTTCTAGAAGCCGTCTGAATTCCGTCAACTTTCTATCAAAAACTTATCAATAAAAAACCAATTAACAAAAAACTACGTGACTACTGTGGCATATTAGGATAAGCCATGCGTCTCCACCAAAAATGTATTTTTTGGCAGGTTTCGTTCTATTTGTTGTATGATTTTATTTAATCTTTCAGATCATTAAATCACTTCTGATAACGATTGTCATCATTTAACACAGAATATTTTGTATGGATTTTCAAGAATGATGTTAAAATCTGGTGATTTTAATTTTGTTTCTTAATATTTTTTTCATACCGTGTAGCGTGTTTAGCAATTATTTGCAAAATTATCCCACCGTGGTTCAGATCGCAAATTTAAGTGAAATAGATTCTCTGGAAAGTGGTGCAGTTTTGAAGGTTTGGTGTATTCAGAAAAGTTTGTGCAAATGAAAAGGGAAAACTTTTGTCACAGTTGAAAATTAAGTAGGATCACGATTTAAGAAAGTATGTCTTTCCTGGAATATTTTGAAGATTTTTTTTATTCTTTTGAAAAACGTAGAAAGCGTAGACTGTGAGATAATATTTTGGTGGTTTTGAAAAAAAATTATTGAATAGGCATGCCCAAAAAAATTCTAAAAGAAAATCTTTAAAATATTCTCCGAAAATTAAATATATTATTTGCAACAACCTAATCGTGAACCATCTCTGGAAAACTATGCGAAAGCATAATTTTACTATAATAACAAAACGAATGTTAAAAATCGATTAAATTCCAACTATCTTTAAAATTTTATACGAGGATATCGTCTTTTTGATCCAAACTGCCCATTTTCCAAAGCTAATTTTATTGACCCATTGTTCTTTGACTTTCCCATAATCTCTAACATTGACACCGCCCAATGTCGATCGTAGCCTTTTTTCAAGGTCAGTGGAACCTGTTTTGCCTCTCTCCAAAACCGGACTACGAAACCGGTGGTGATCTCGTTTCTTTCCGACGAGCTGCTGCTCCAATATTGTCACTAATTCGTTGATGGCAGAAGCTGCCACAGCATCATCTCCACCACCATTCGAATCGAACAGGCTGATGCTAACGATGCTTGGTCGAATCTGTATTGATGGTGTTCGTGTGTGTTTCCATAATATTAGGTTTGCTTGAATACTAATTGATTTGGGCAGAAGACCCTAAAGAATACGAGTTCTTAGTGGCACATAGAACGATATGTGGGGAGTGATGATACATTTGACATTTAGCGCAGAATTCTTCGTCCAATTTGCGGCTCTGAGATCAACGCAGAAAATACAAAGCTTAGTCTGTTTTATTTTTCACAAGGATGTTTTTCTCTTTCCAGCAAACGATTCGGATTGGTGTGGGCCGAAAAGTGGACAACTTATCATTTGAATTCGGTAAGATATTAATAGACTTAACAAAAAGGCAGAACAAGTTTTCTTTGCAGTTTATTCAAAATTTCTGGAAACGACCATCAAGAACATCCCAAGAAATGTTTTCTCTGTCGCTGAAATATATGGGCGTTCGGTCAACTGCGAAGAAGATTCTCAAAATTAGCGATAGGCAGCACGTTCTGAATATTTAAATTAGAGTATCATCCACCAAAACCAAATGGCCACAGCTTCGATCGAATTCACTTTCATCGTTTCGAACCTGGGGATCCCGGAAACGGCTTCGAAGAACAGGTTTTTTTGAAGGCGCAGTTAGTGCGTCCATCCCGGGAATTCCCGGGACAAAATTCCCGGGATTTTTCCAATACCGGGAATTCCCGAATCCCGGGATTTTTTGTATTTTGTCCCGGGAATTCCCGGAATTGGAAAAAATGTCAAATTTTTGTCTGGAAATTCAGGTTTTGTTGTAGAAATAGACGAACAACGATAAAAAAAATAAAAATAAAATTTTAAGCATTGGGTTTTTTAATGTTCTATAAGCTTTTGTGTTTTCATAAATTATGTGTTCATAATAGGACCTAATCAAACTAGGTATCTGCATTAATTTGACTTATAAAGAAGATCCGAAAATTGCCTAGAGCTTTAAATATGTTTTATTAAATTTTATATATTTTTGAAAAAGACTACGTATATTTTTGATTTTAAATTTAAAAAATAATATCATTTTAAATTATTTTTCATGAATTTTTTTTTTTGCAAATCAAGACGAATGTATCGAATGAAGAAAGCTGTTTTAGTATTTTTTTTTGCATAATGTTTTTATTTTTTTTTAAGATTTCGGTTAAAACAGGAACAGAACAGAACAATTAGTACATCGATCTCCAAATTAATCGCTCTAAAATCTCCTGTACCTATTAAGACTGTAGTCCCGATTTTCCCTAGTTGGCGGTAATGACTTTAAGATAATTTGTTAAATATTTTTTATATAAAACATGAATGTCTAAACTTATCTAAAATTTAACTAGTATAATTTTATATGTTGTCTTTTTATTTGTTATTTTAGACATTTAAAAAGATTTTTTTATGCTTTTCTAGTCATGACATATAAAAAATTTATTCATAAGAGACTTATTTAATTTGAATCACATTGGATTAGATATTAGATATGAAACCAAAGCACAACAAAGAACAAAAAAAATCTTTCAAGCTATCTAAAAACTGCTATCCTTGTTTAGATTGAAGTGTAGATTAACACCAATGAATAGTATTGAGCTAATTCTATGATTTTAAGCTTGAAAATCATGCAAATATAATGAAAACATAGATTTTATTACTGTTTTAAAAATTTCCCGGGATCCCGGGAATTCCCGGGATTTCAAAAATATTTTTCCCGTTTCCCGGGAAATTCAAAACCCGGGAAAATTGGACGCCCTAGGCGCAGTTCAACCAAAAATCTCAAATTCATCGAACTTTACCAAAACGCAAAAATTCTTCGTTTCATGATGACTGCATGGTGACTGCACGCAGATTAGAGTACGCCTTGGGTGCTGATCGTCACCTTAAAGATTGGCACTGATCCGTTCTGACTGACAGACAAAGTCGTAGTCGTCTTCGGAAGGAACCTTTCACTATGGTGTCATATTTCTCGACCCGGTGTGGATTTGGAGAGGATTGGAGCGCGCACCGTCAAAGGACGCAGCATATTTTAGTGTTTATTGTTTTAGTGAAGTTATTTCTTCGCTATGTTTAGCAATTCGAGATGCAGTTATCAGTTCTGGTGCCGTAAAATGCAAATTTAGACCAGCGATCACCGCGGTGGTTCGATGCAAATTGAGTTATTTGAAGAATTTTTGTTCGGCGAAGCGTTAGTACATATATTTCAATGATTTTTGTGAAAGTAAAAATGTTTGAGCAGGATGTTTTGGCTACCAGTGACATTTTACTTATTAGATTGGAAGCTTTGAATAAACATATTTATATCATCTATTCTATACTCACGGCGCTCTTCAAGGCGTTAAAAATTATCGTTATAAAATAATCAAATTGGAAGATTAAATTAAACTGAGGTTGATTAAGAATCTGTTGAGTGAAAAGTTCTTAACATGACATTATTTTCCGAATAGAACACTAACGCACACTTAAAAAATGATGGAAATATTACATCTGGGAATGGTAACAGATTTTGTTTCTGAAAAAAAAATATTATTTATGTATTAATTTTTTTTTAATTTTTTTTTATTATTTTTTTTTTGCCCTGCAAGAAAAAGTAACATTTTGCGGTTCTAGGGGGCGTCAGTCTGGCTACTGCGCAAAGTGCGGCGGTCTGTTCTGAACTGTTGGTTGGCTGCGACTATAAAGCGCACTTTGATTAGCGCAACAAATTTTACGACCACGTGTCACTTCAGGATACCAAAAACCAGCGTGGCACCCCGAGCATGCTTTGCTTATTTCAGATTTTTTGCAAACACGTGGCTTATTCAGATATGAATTCAAGCATGTTGATCGGACATGTCACCAATTGAGCCTACTAAGGGACCTCTGCGAATTCCGCAAGTGCGGGATACGATCGCAGCAGAATGATAGTTAATCCTGATAGCCGCAATATATTATTTTAAATAAAAAATAAAAAAAACATAAAAATTAAAATTTCAGGCCTAGGTTTCAACATTTGGATAAAAAAAAAGTGTTTTAAAATGCATTTTACAGGCGTACAGTTGCTTTCCTATCATTTGTTTTGAAAATATCGTGGTATTGACGAAAACCTTTTCGTAGGACTGTACATTGGTATTTCATGAAAATTTAAAATATTTTTAAAAGGAGTTCAAACATGCTTAATATGATTATAAACGCGGGAAAATGCATTTTAACTGGTTTTCAGTTGATTAAACTTTAATTTTCATTAAAATTTTGAAGTTTTTCGAAAAAATATTTCTTTGCCCCCTGATTATTAAGCCCAACTTTGAGGGGGGGGAGGGGGGGGGCGACATAAACTTTGAAAAATATTTGCAACGGCCTTATTAGCTTATAATAAAATTTTAATATTATTGTTTGGTTTCAATAAAATATTACACATTTTCAAATTTTGAAAAAAAAAATCAATAAACACTGGCTGACGGCTCATTACCGATAAATAGGACTAGTGATTTTTCAGCGATTTCACGGAAGCCGCGTAATCCGTGAAATTTGCCCCTATCCGTGAAATTTGGGAAATACAATGAAATGCCTCGAAATTTGAAAATTCAATTGAGTACCCGACCCGATTGATAGTGAGCAATGTATTTCTTATGGAGCGAACTGTCAAACTACCACTCGAATCGGGTATTCCATTGATAAATCGCTACTCAGTGCATTCAAGCTTTATTTTTTAATTCAAAAATTTCAAAAGATTTTTAACAAGCATTTTAAAAGCAGTTCAAAAATTAAAAATTATTCCATATCAGATCTATTACTATTTTTTTAATATATTGTTCATTAGAATATTCAACAAAATGCAGATACTTTCTTTATTCCACAAAATTACAAAAAGATTTTAAAAGAACATTGATCATTACTTCTTTAAAAGAATACGCGAAAAATAACCTTTTTAACTTTTTTCTAAAATTTATTTTATTAAACAATGATAAAAAATCACGATGAACAAATTGCATTCAAATATTTTGAATATATGTAAGTTATGTGTTAAATTATTAAATTATTAGTAAAATAATACATATTGAAATCATATTTGTTAACCATTTTGCAATGTATAATATTTTTTCTTGAATTATTTCAACAAATGTAAAAACTGCTGTTAATGAAGTTTTGCCTGAACTTTATTAAAATACTAAAATTCTCCTATTGCTGAAAACAAGGAAAGCAAAAAAATATTTTATTATTAGAGGTTCAGGACATTCTTCGTTTTGGGGGTATTAAAGCAAATTAATTTTATAAAAACTCAATAAAATTAAATCAGCTGAATGATTAATTCTTGCCTTTTTTATTAGGTCCTATAAACAAATGTTAACATTAAGTGTATTCCTTTCACACCTTATTTCATTTCATTTATTTCACCGCCTCCATCTAAAAAAATGTCAATGTTGATTGGAGTAAGCGGGATAAACTCCATGTTTACATTTATTTGTTAGACCTAATACAAAATTCTAGAACTCAACTGACGGAAATTCTTCCAAATTTCTCAAGATAAATCCAATACTCCTTTTTTCAAAGAAAATATTTGTGTCAGGGGGTTTTATTTTGTATCTAGAATTAATGCTAACTTTTTAGACACTTTTCTGTTAATAATTTTGCTAAAAGAACACATTTTAAGTTTATTTTGAGCTGTTTTTAGAGAACCGTGAAATTTCAATGTTTTGTAATTGGCATACCACGTAATTTCGATTTTTTTGCCGTGAAAAATCACTGGCCCTACCGATGATCATGATTTTCTGATAACAAAAATAGATATTTTAAAAGGACGTGTTTTGCGAATGACCACCTGAACGGGCGACCAAATTTGAGTTGGATAAAGAAAGAATAAACTCATGAAATTTTCCGAGGAATTCGACAAAATTTTTTTGAGACATAAGCTTTTTGGTCCAGACATGGTGAACATGCCATTTTAAATTTTATATGCCTTTTTCAAATGTAAGGCTAGATTTTTAAAACTCAAAACTATTTTTTCTTGTAGCCAAACTAATCACATTTCATTCGCGTTTCTGGACCACCCAGCACGGCCTAAGTCACCTTAATGGCCAAACAAAATATTACGGGTCTAATTATCTTGTCCAAGGAACCCAAGAAAAAAAAAAGTGCCCGATCGGAGAACTTTTTTCGTTTAATGGAAATGCTGCATATATAATAGTTATAATAGTTAATTTGATCAGAAAAAATGAGTACCGTAAACCGGGGTGACTTTGATAGGATTTCAATTTGTTTTTGAAATATTTTCCAACAGGTAAGGTTTTTCTCAAGATTATTATTTTTAAAACATGTACTGGGGTAGGCCACACAAAGTCCATGCACTATTTTGGAAAAAAAGTTTTTTCAATAGTGTTTAGAAAAATAGTTACGTTAAAAAATCTTAGTTTAAATTCCGGGGTGACTTTGATAGTCATAGTTTTTCTTGTTAAAATCATATTTAAGATGTTCAAACTTTATTTGTACGTTAAATGTACCATCACTAAAGTAGCTGATATAGTTTTTAAGAAAAAAAAAATCAATGTTTATATTTAGTTAACTAAGTTTATAAGCTTTTTATCGAAATACTAAAAAATTTTACATAAAGTTGTTGAAAAGTAGGAATTTTGCTTGAAATTTGTTAAAACTAGTTTTGTTTATAAAATTATCGATTCATATTGCATTTTAAACTGAATACAAAGCACGAATCACAAGTTTTCACATATAACATGAAATTTGTTTGACTGAAATTGCCTATAAATTTGGAGATTTTTTTTAATTGTGTTTCAAGGACACATAATTTTTATTATTTACAAACTTATTTAACCTTCTCCTAGTGGAAAATTGTCCAAAGAACCTGAAAATGCATTCCATTTTCCGATTCAAAATCATGTTCATTGAGAAAATCATGACACTTTGAGAAGTTTTAAAAAATGACTTTCATCAACATTTTCTTAATTATAGTTAACTAACTTTTTAAATATTTCAAAATTTTATGTAAAGTTCTTCTTGAGGTACTTTGAACACTTCTCTACCACGGTCAGTATGTTTCTAAACCATTCCTTACGTATTTTAATTGTACTCTTCATTTTGCGGAAAAATCGCAAACCTATCAAAGTCACCCCGGCTATCAAAGTCACCCCGTTTTACGGTAATATTTTTTCTTAAAATTTACAAAATAACGTTAAAGATACATCTAAAAAGATGTTATATTCAACCATGAACCTACCAAAATTTTACTGGTTTTTACTGGGTACATCAATTGTGCAGAGTTGTAGTTTTCCAAAAATGCAAAATTTATCGAAAATTTGTTATTTCCAAACATACTTGCACGTTTGACATGGCCACAGCTCGCGTATCAAATTCGAATGTTTTACAAATTCTACCTATGTCTCAACTTTTAAGTGGCGACACCGGTAGAACGAAATGGCTGCTTTTATAATTTAAAACAAAAAACTAGTTTTTTGTTCGATTTCTGATAATTTAAATTCAAACACAACGCTCCTCGCCAAACTCACCGGTCGAGATCGTCACGCGTCGCATTTTCTGCCAGTAGTGGAACCAAATCAGTTCACACCTTGTTGAAAAGCTGGTTCCTCACGTGGTTATGCTTTATGGTTAAGCACGGTGGCATCGCTTTTTTTGAAAAATCGACTCGGATGTTTGAGCCCTTACTTTGCATTTGATTTTTAAATAAGGGCTCGTCGCCACGAAAAACCAACTTTGAGTTCCATTTGGGTAATCCGAGGCGGATGGAATCAAAATATTATTTTTTCAGTTTTTATGAGATTATGGAGAATAACGACATTTTGATTGCCGACCAAATATTTATAGGTTCACGAGGATGTCACATGCCGAAGCATGATTTGTCCATTTAAGTTAGAAGAAGTTTTGTGTTAGAGTTTTTCAATCCAATGTTTATGCAAACAAATATGAAATACCATAGCCGATGCATAACGGAAATTTTCAGTTTTATTACCCGCTAGTAGTTCCGCATTGAGCCGGCTCGATTCAGGTGAATTTTCATGAGCAGCCGCCGTCGTCGCGATACGATTTTTCTGTGTTTCGATAGCAGAAACAACCGTATCAGAAGACCAGCTGACCTTGGCATTTGCTTAGATCCAGATCGTTTTGCATTCCGGGCCGAAGAAGTTGGCGATCAAGTTTGAAATCAAATAAATTTTGGAGACTCTGCCCAAAAATCAAATTTATGTTTTTTTGCAAGCGAAACCCCAAAAATACCCCTCCCGAGGCCGGTGCAGCAGATTTGAGGCAGGCAGATGGCGAATTTACGATGTCATCATCCGTATTAACGACGGTGTGACTGGAGGTGGACACTTTGAAGATCAGAGACCTCAAAAAATGACGTGCACGAGTGGATCGGTTTGATTTGGTGGGTAACCTTTCTTTGTGAATTCACTTCGAGTTGATTGGCACATTATTGATCTGTTATCTTTCATGGGTGCGTTTTAGCAGCATTGGAATCCAGTTGAGAGGATCGTTGGAAAATTTAAGTGCGGATTACAAATTGAGCAAACTCCTAAAAAAAATGAAGTTTTGGGTTCTTACCATTTTGCTACATCTTCTGAAATGAAAACTTCCTGTTCTTACGATATTTGAAATTGTAAATTTTGCAAAATGTCATGAACTTCAAAACCCGACTTGACACACATACAGGTAAGATAGAGCCTTCCTAAATTTTCCGAGGAATCCAACAAAAATAGTTGGTCTCGTATTTTTAGTATTTTTAGTTTTTATTTGAAAAATGTTAGGCAAAATTTTTGAAGCTTCACCCAAACGGCGGTCGCATGATTGTGATTGCATGGCGGCATGAAAGTGTATCAGAATCTGCATGAAATCTGTCCTCATACATTTTTTGCGATGTAGAGGTATGACAGTTCTGCCCGTTACCGACAATTATCGACATTACCGACGGCTGATTGATTTTATTGCAGAAAAAAATCGCAACAGAACGAGGATTGAACCATCAACTTCTTGGTTGTTGATCCGACACGCTACCACCGCGCCATGGACGTTTGATGAATTGTGAGGGACAGAGCACGAACATATTGTACTCCTTGGAGTGTTGCTCGGGGACGTGCCAGCATAGGGGGAAGGCGTCTCTATTTTTAGACCACGTTTTCCACTTTTTCTCCATCGAAACCGACTACTTTATCGACTTCATTTTGCTGGGCGAGATAGGACGCCGTCTATTTTTAGACGATGACTCAGCACTTTTCCACTCTTGCACTTAAAAAAAAACAGGTGGCAGCACGATGTAACGCCACGTCCCTATTATATGTGTTGGTGAGAACGGCAGATCACTGACATGTTTACACGCGGGCAAAATTGAGCTATGAGCTTGCTGCAAAACCTGTTACATTGTTACATGTTGTTACAAATGTTACATTTTCTGTAGCAAATCCACTGTTGCAGATTTAGAGCTATATATTTCCTTTGGGTGTTCAAACTATTGTTATTCAAAAGCCAAACTAATCACCTTTCATTTGTGGCTAAGAGATTCCAAATCAGTTAAAATTGCATGAAGTTATAATTTTTGAAAACAATTTTTTTTTTGCGAAAATCGACGAAAATGGCAATTTTTAGAGCACCCGACAAATAATCATATATTTTAATTTAAAAATGCTAAAGAGCAGTTCACTATTTTGAGAAAAAAAAACTACATCAGAAGTTAATGAAAAAAATACCTAAAAGTTAACAAGATTGTGACAAAATGTTGTTACGGCTCTCATCTCGTTATCTCGTTGTTCGCTCAACTTATTCCTAAATACAGCGTATTTAAAAATTGTCTAAAACATTTTTTTTTCTCGTAAATCCCATTTTGGACCAGCCTTGAGCACGCTGTATATTTTTTTAGAGCAAGTAATACGCACTCTCTTTGGCAAGGTCTTCCGAAATCATGTCTGGACTGACATCAGCTTTTAAACAATAAATGTATTTTTAAAATTTGTTGTGTATCGTTCTAATATCCTCCAATTTATTCAAACCCCAGAAATGCTCATGCCTGGTGGTGTGAACAAGTACGTCACCAAATCACGTCGCTATAAAAATATTTTACGACCATTTTATCATAGCAGCATCGTTCCTCACAAAAGTTCAAGATGACACCCCGGCTGGCGAAAATTCACACGCAAATTAGGTCATTATTCTTTGCAGGTATAACCCTCGTGCGCAGGTCGTGAATCATCTTTGGCACGTCCTATTGAACCGATGCCGCAGCTGTGGCTTGATTTACAGCCGGGGCAGGTTCTAATCCGGTGTGGATGGCGCATAATTAATGGTTGACAAATTTTGAATTTTGGAAAATTGAACGCACGTCCACAGTCGATGCTAACGAGCCAATCAATCTTTTCTGGGGTTTTGATATGGTGATTTCTTTAATGTTACTAAAGTTGCACAGTTTTGTGGTAATTTGAGGGATTTGCATTAAGATCCAATTTGTTGGATGCTACTGCAGTGTGATGAGAGTGTAGCTATTAAATGAAATGAGAAACAATTTCGTTGACAGTGCTAGCGCCAAAATTGCAAAGATGTTTCGCCACACTTCATAAAAACTTGATTAGCCAAACGATTATCCGATGACATCCACCCGGCTCGCGAAGCGTGCCAGCTAAACATAAATTTGACTTTGATAGCGCTTAATCCAATAAACTCGCGAAATATTTCGTGGGATTAGACGCGTGAAGGCCGTGCAGGATTTGGACGGGAAGTTTTCAGAACAATTTGGCCGCACCTAAAAGCGACCTTCGCAAGACCACCCACGGTGATTGAGCATTGAATGAAAATTTGCATCGGAGTGCCTCGATTTTTTACTTGCAGTGTTGAAAACTGTTAGATTTTGGTCACTTTATGGAAAATTTTCACCAATACATATTTCCAATCTTTCAAATTATTTATTTTTGCCTTAATCAGGGGACTTTTGTTTGACAAAAAACTTAACTTCGATAATATTTTGATTTTTTTTACGGCATCGAAACTGCAATGATGTACAGTCCAAACTCGATTATCCGAAGACTTTGGAAACACTTCACTTCGGATAATCGAATCACAAAAAAACATATTTTTCGTTGTTTCATTTATGTTTGTCGAGCCTAAGAAACCTCTGAACTACTTTAAAGTAATTCTGAATCAGTATTTTTGAATCGAAGAAGGCGGCCAAAATGGCGGTGATGAAATATTGAGAAAATGAATTTGGTTATTTAATAGCAAAGCAATCATTCAAATGTCACTAAAATGGGGCCGTAGAACTCGAATTTGATATTGAAAAAAATAAAAATTTCCTAAAAAATTAAGACTGAAATTTGAAAAAAAAAATTGTCCCATGCAAACCATCGGATAGTCAAAACATCGGAAAATCGAGTCTTAACTGTTATTTTTGACTGTGCATTTGTTTTTTTTTTTGCAAATTAGTCCAGAAATTAGTTTTTTTTTCTGAAAAGATAATGATAAGTTGCTCTTGGAAAATGCCACACATTTTTGGTATGGATCAAAATCGTTAAGATTATCGTTTCTCATGGCATCACCAATCGGAAAGCACAATATTATACTGGAATTTTTGAAGATTAATTCAGGTGTGTAGCAAGAATTTTTAGCAAATTTTAAAAATTTAATCAATGGAAACATTTTTGCCTAAAACTTTATCATACATCACCATGTGTGTTCTTAAGATTAGTGTCTTATCTTACTATGATAAAACATTTTTGATTGCACCGTTTTTATAAAGCAGTCATATCAATATCAAAACTTATGCTTTCAAACAATTCGCGTCAACGTGCAAACTTATTTAAATTTTGTTTCACAGTGCTGTCGGTGGCTTTTACACCGCTTCAAGTTAATGTAATAAAATGAACAACTCCAACAAATCGTCACATTTATTCATCTTTGATACCATACGATTTGACTAAAATAAATATTTGCATGCCATTTGTGGCAAACAACTCTACCCCTTACAACGCCTAAAAATGCTTGATTTGAAAATTTTGCATTAAATTCCTATCCTTTCGGCCACTAGGCGAGGCCACGGCTGCTGCTGCTACCAACAAACTCCTAATATCGACGCTCAGAAAAAAATAACACCAGAAACCTCGGCGATGTTACTGACGATCGGCAGCTTCGTAATGGCTTAACTTTTGCCTCAACGACTCCACTTCCAGCTGACATTGATGAAGTTGCTGCTCGATTGATGCGGCTTTCGTTGTTGATAACGAGATCGTCGATCTGGCCGTCGAAGCCGTCGTCGTTGACCGGGGTGTGGTCGATGGTTCCGTGGTTGGTCGCTGGGCCAGCGTGATTCTGGTTTGCTTTTCTGGAATTTTCGTTGCGATTTGCTCGCCACTTCCTGTCGTTACGGAGAACGTTCTGCTCTCGAGGGGAACCACCTTGATTTGTTTGGAGGATTCACTGAGTTGGTGTTTGGCGACTGGCGGCAGGTATTCCTTGGATGGCTTCGGCACCGGCAGGTATCCTAGTCCTGGGAAGTTGGAAGCCCGAGGATCCGTCCCCGTTGCGGATGAGGTTTTCTTGATCTGCTGCGACGACGCTCCGTAGTTTAGCTCCGGGTAGGGCGTTCCGTACTCGGTGTACACCGACGGCTTCCGGATGTCGAACTCGGTCGTCTTGAACGGACCCCTCACCGTGGTATCGCTGCAAGTTTTGGAATACTGTTCTAGCAAGCGCAGGCAAGACTCATTCAATGGTCTTTGCACGTACGCGTACAGTCCAGATGCGTCGGACGGGGGATTACGGAACGGCTCGTGGCCACCCTCGTAATTGCCGAAACCGCCGTCGTACGGGACGTGCACGTGGATGTACCGGCCGCGATCGCCATCGTCGTAGTGGACGTAGCGGTAGCGGTCCACATCATCTACATAATCACCTGCAAGAGGCAAAAACTGTTAAAGCGCATGTT
Organism: Culex pipiens pallens; assembly: GCF_016801865.2. Classification (NCBI taxonomy): domain Eukaryota; kingdom Metazoa; phylum Arthropoda; class Insecta; order Diptera; family Culicidae; genus Culex; species Culex pipiens. The sequence continues at coordinate 52,051,414 of NC_068938.1, forward strand.
GATCTGAACTTGAAGAGACAAGAAGCCAGTTCCACCCAAAAATATAAAGCACTGTGTTTTTCTCGTGATTAATGGTTTCCTGTTTGAGGTCAAATTTGTGGTTTAGATTCAAGCTAATGATGCGGCAACGGAAATGCTGGAATTTGAATTTTCTGTATTTTGACTCTGTAAGCATTATCACAGACAATATTTATCGTGTTTGATAACCTTCCTTGGGCGTCCTCCCAATCCGATAACGATAAAACAGTAGAGATATTACCAATTATACCTACGACGTGCCAATCAGAGTTGCCAATTTCATGTTTGTTGTGGTGTTGTGCATGTATGTGTGTGTGCGTTCTGCCAATTGAGGGAGTGTGCGCTGCTCCGGTGCGTTGGATTAGTACCGAGTGCGGTTCGTTACCTTACCTGAGGTTGTGTGCGTGTATTTTCCGTGGTTTCCGTATCCGTACTTCTTCTTGTCATATTTGCCATTTTCTGGGGCGGCGCTGGACTGTCGAATGGTGTTCAGAGCCAACATCATGTGGATAACCTAAAAAAAACAAGTTAGTTTTTTATTACTATTATTTTTTTTTTTTTTGAAGGAATTGCATTTATTGTTTGACTCTAAACAAGAAAAAAAAAGCTGAATATGAATTATAGTTAAAGTTGGTCACCTTTAACACGGTAAATTATATCATCATGAGACATTGCTACTGTTCCATGTCATTAATAGACGAAGCAATCAAATGTACTCAAGAATGATCGTATTAGTTCAAATGTCATGCTTGGGCAATTAATTCAATCAAATTACTGCGTGATTGAAACTAAAACGTAAAAATTAATCCGTGAAATTAATTTCTAATTTCAAAAAATAAACCTTGAAAATATTGTTGATTAATTAAATTAAAAGATTAAAGTTTTCAGTCCATGGTTTCAAATGCCAATATTATTTTGTATGTTATCAAAGTCCCTTGGTCGGTCAAATAATCTTCATGGATTTGGCGCAAATATCGACCATCAGCCTATTTTTGCTATTGAAACGACAACGTGTAATAAGATTTTGCAGAACCACAACAATTGAAACAATTAAGCAGGTAAACCAGTCTCACTATATTTCAACAAACTTTCTTCTTTCTACATTGTTGTAGTAATGCCAATTGATGTATGCTTAGGATACTAAAAAAAAGTCTAGTAATCGAGTTTACCGAGAACAATCTTTAACATTAGATGTATTTAGGGATCAACTTGAACAAAAAGGTCTAACTCTGAAGATTGTTACAGATTTTCTCAAAAGTCCAAAATGTCATTAAAAAACTTATGGCCAAATAAGAGCTTGCAGAGTAACTTTTTGTTTGCCCTGGCCATGATACAGACTCCTGTTCGATTTGGCGCTGGTAGCTAAAGAATTTGAACACGATTTTGAAAATTATATTAGTCCTACAAAACGACCAATTCAATAATATCAAATTCTCAATGACGAAACATGTTTGAACTATGTCTCTTCACAGCAATACTTGATTCTTCAAACATTTCCTAAGCATTCGTCATTTGCTCAGCATCCTAACATTTTATGTTCCAACAATCCACACAGATCTTCACAAACGACCAAGACAGCAAATTGCACTGATGCTCAACTGCGATAAGAACCAATATCATAACTAGTCGAAATCACCACATTTCTCACGTTGTCTCAGCTCAGTACTCCCACCTCCTTGACACGATCCACCTAAACAGTCCTAGAATCCAAGGATTCTAGTCGGCACTTGCCATTAGCAACACAACATTTTCACCCAAACTCCCGTTCTCGACACTCTGCTACATGTTGCCGGTACTAATCCTCAGATCGTCAGCAGAGACGCCCACCCCGCATTTGCATTCTAAGCTGTCCATATTTTCACTTGCCTCGTAAAATAAATCTCCTCGCGAGGAATCTTTCACCATTTTAAAGCAGTTTTTGCACTTTTCCTCTCCTTAGACCAGTGTGTGCTCAATCTGGCCACTACTAATCCGTCCGGAATGTCGAACCCCGGGCGTCAACCACTCCCCGGGGGACACCTCTGGCATTCCCGCGAGATCCTGCGGGAGTATAAATCAGCCAAAGTTATTAGGGTTGACTCACCAGCGGTGTCGCTGCCGTTGAGAATTTCATCGTTGCAAGTTCTGAGTACTCTCTGCTACCGGACGACCCTGCCGAGGACGTTTCCGTCTGAATTCTGTAGTAATTTCAATCAAACTAAACTGAGTTTGCTGCAAAAGTCTCATTAAATAGTACCTGCAAGGGGAGGCCCTGCTGCTGTCCCTGGCGCGTGACGTCACAGATTGATCCGACCGTTGGCAACTTGGCGGCGAGGAGTAAAAGTCTCGTCGGTAATTGTAGCTGAAAATATCGGAATGCATTAAATGCTCGTTTTACGATGGGAGATTCACGCATTGTTTGCTCGGGGCGCGGGCGGTTGCGGCAGGGGTTTCGGACACGGATTTCACGAAGTCGTTCACTGCCGTAAAGAACGTAAATTTGGTGCGGGGAACCGTGCGGGGTAGAGGGTTTGGATTTTTGGGAAGGATATTGCGTAACTTATTGAAATCATTTTTAAAGATCATTGTGTTTTCTTTCTATTAGGAGCTGTTTTGCATGTTCTTTTAAAACTTTTAACTGTACTTTTTTAAAACCCCACCGTTATTCTGTGCCTTGACTTATCTGAACTACATTGCTTTTACAGGTTAAGAGTACTTCTTTTTCACACAATTTCATAACACATATTTTTCAAAATATTTGCCCGTTAGCTTTGAGTGTAGTCGATTAGCATTTTAAATAAAAAAAAGAAAATTGAGACAATTTTTTTGCAATAGAATGCTCGAATTATTACAACAGATTATCCTTACCATTAAAACATAAAGCTTTCAGAACTTACAAATATTCAATCATGATTTTTTAATCATTATGCCGGCTCGAAAAAATAGAGGGTAAATTATTTTCAAGAAACTTCAAAATTTCAAAAGATATCAGCAATCATCAGAAATCAATTAAAAATGCATTCCTCTGCGTTTATAATAATTTTTAGCATGATCCGATCTTATTCAAAAATAATTTGTCATCTTTTAGAGGTCAACTTTGGCTGTGTTTTTTAGATAGGAAAAATGTCATGATGATAGAATAGGCCAAATTATACCAAAAACAAACATAAACTATACAAGATAAATGCAAATTAAAATACAAATATTGAAACAAGAAAAACATGAAACAAAAGAAGTAGCGTTTTTCGTGGAACACAAGTTGCTCAAAATGACCTACTGAACACGGGTAAAATAAAAATATTCATAAAAAAATTTGGGCAGTAAAGGGTTAAAAAAAAGTATAAAAAGTTAAAAAATAGGTATAAAAGTTTATTTTAGTCCCATTATTTGGAATTCGAGGTCCAAATGAGTCTTAAGATGATTCAATTGCACTTTGAGTCGAAATTTTGAATTTTATTTTATTGGCAGAAAATTTACTAAGTGGTCACAAAAAGTGTTTTCAGATCTTCAAATTTGATACTTGATATTTCAATGACCTATCCAACGATGTATAAACTAATGGTATTTGATATAATATCCATACATTTATTAGATTCAAGGTGTTAAAATTATATTTTTACGTGAAATTTACCATCGCTATGGTTGCTAATACTGTTTTTAAGAAAAAAAAACATGGTTTATATTAAGTTAACATGGTTTATATGCTTTTGAATAAAACACATATAATTTTTTGGTAAAATTGTAAAAAATCTAAATTTTGCCTGAAATTCGATAAAACTTGATTTGTTTACAAAATTATCAATTCATGTTGCATTTTATGCTGAATTCGAAACACGAATCAAAAGTTTTCACGTTTTATATGAAATTTGTTTTACTGAAAATGCCTATAATTTGAAACTTTTTTTTAAATTATATTTCAAAAACACATAATATTTATTATTTACACCATCCGAAAATGCATTCCATTTTCCGATTCGAAATCACGTTCATTGAGAAAATCATGACACTTTGAGAATATTTAAATAATGCTGTGATCAACATTTTCTTAATTATAGTTAATTAACTTTTTAAACTTTTCAAAATTTTATCAAAACTTCTACTTGAATAACTTTGAACACTTCTCTGTCATGTCAGTATGATTCCGTATAAATTTAATTTGTACTCTTCATGTTGCGGAAAAATCTCAAACCTATCTAAGTCACCCCGGTTTACGATACATATTTTCAAATTACTTATTACATCTTCAAACAGTTTAGCTAAACAAATATCAATCAAATTATTCAAGCTAAATCCCATCCCAACCTACGGTACCCACTAAGAAGGGGCACCAATCGGAGGACCCAAAAAAGAATGCACCACTGCAGTCTGGTCGATCACCAACGCCGGTAGTGCCGGAGTCCTTTTTCGGTCAGATCTTTATTGATTTTGACCATGTCGGTCGGACGGCCGGTCGGTCGATCGACGGTTCATGTAACGCTGGCAAGGCCGCTCCGGCAGTTATCAATTTTTGGCGGCCACTAGAGCCCAGCGTTCGGACGTCGATCAGATCTTTGACTTTTTGGTGGGAGAAAGCTCGCTCGAAATCAATTAAGCAGTAGTCACACGCAAGTAATGATGGCGTCTACAGAATCATTTTCCTCCACCACGCTGTGATGATTTATGACCATCGTGAAGTGACATAAATTTCCCTCCACGATGCACTTAAGCTGCGAGTCGTACAAGAAAGCTCTCGAGCTTTTATTGGTTTCCGATTTGCATCTCATGGTAGTTCGATCCTGACGGTCGTCGGTCCGGTTTAAGTGAGACGTGTGAATGTTTTATAGTTTGGTCGAGGGTTACACCGTGAAGACACCTCACAAATCGAGGATGACTACCCCCTCGGAGAGGCTCACCCCGAAAACAAACCATCGGCGAACTCTGCTGACTGATTTTATGGGCCAAATTATCGTTGAACCGTTGTGGGCGGACTCGACCTTAAGAAAATGGTCTTTTTGATATGAATGGTATGGGGACGGTCCATTGTGGGTAAGATTAAGATCACCACGAAATTTATGCGTTTGAAAATTGTTTTAGATGGTGCTGGAATAAACCAGCCAGAATTGATGAGTAAGTCGATTTCACGGGTTGGGATGCGGCAGTTATTACATCGTAAATTCAAATAAGGTAGTGAAAAGTAACTAAGATATTATTTATTGAAATAATTACAAAGTTCAAGATGATCAACATAAATATCAACGGTCATCTTCATTCCTCAGTAGAAATTTATTACTCTTTTGAGTGCATATATTTTTGGAATATGAATCAGAAAGCTTATTTCAATAAATTTACTTAAATTATACTTATACGACTTTTTATTTCTGTTTTCGAGTTCATGCAGTATGCTGACTCAAGTATGTAAACTCATTCATAATTAACAATTCATCACAATAAATAAACAAAGTTAAGGATTTCTACAAAATCTAGCAATGTTTGAAGACAAAACTCTTACAAAAAAAAAATCTCTTGTTAGCGTGTAAGAAAAAAAGTAATCAAATCTACATAAATTCCACATAAAGACCTAAGTTCAAACATTTTTTTCATTGAACAATATGGCCTTAAAAATGTCTATAAGATAAGATTTCAGATTGTCAAAATCTAAAACTTATAGGATTGGTTTTTAAATACCTTCTCCAAGAATAACAAAAATCATTAAAATTTAGATCATGCTGTCTATCGAATATCTCTATGTTTCACTCAAGTACCTTGCACATCACACTGTGTTGCCAGATCTTTTGAATGCTTATTAATAGTAATTGATGAAATTGGGAATTTTTAGCAAAATCATAAAAAAATCATTCTAACTGCTTTAAGAAACCATTCAAATTTCCCAGTAATTTTGAGTTTTGACCCAGAAGGAGGGTAACCGTATAAATTAGAGCAACACATGTCTCATGGTGAGAAACATTGGAAAGTGATAAACATTGAATAAAGAAGATAATTAGCGAAAAAATTGTGCACTGTATTCCGCCGGGGAATACAGTGCACAATTTTTTCGCTAATTATCTTCTTTATTCAATGTTTATCACTTTCCAATGTTTCTCACCATGAGACATGTGTTGCTTTTTACGAGCGTTTTATTCCAGCTTCACTTAAATTTTGAATATTTTCCTGGTTTGTGGAGTTAAAGGATTCGAATTCCGGATTCTGAGATTTAGTTACTCCAACTGCCTTTCAAAAAGAACTGACTCCGCCGAATCCAACAAAAACTCCGACTATGACAAATGATGTAGAGAAGGAGAACATCTTGAGCCGAGTACATATTTCTAATGAACAAATCTAAATAGCTGCGTGATGCTTAATACATTTGCCTATTTTTCTCATTTCGTCGCAGTCGAGCTAACTTGTCGTACGTCGATTTTGGGCCAAATTGAATTAAGAAAGCCATTTTGTGCAGCTCACAATGCCTCATCTTTTGACCTACCCAAAATTCGATTTCAATTCTGAGATATTCAATAAAAACCGAAAAATGTCGTCTCGTGCTAACTTGACACACTCTGAAAATTGCTGTAAGTGCGACAACAGGCCAAAGAGGTTTCAGATCAGAATGCGTTTGACACACGTACATGCCCGACTACCGTGAACGTTCGTAATTATCACTCGGGATCTCAGCAACCAAATTCAAACAAATTTCAGGAAAATGCACAGAAATAAAACGTGTTTGTTATTGTTTACATAGCGTGCTCTATTTTCGTTTATTCAAGGTCAAACACTAACACGCGTTTTTCTCGGAACGTCAAAAAGCTACAAACGACAATATAGCACGACAGCGTCGATTTGATACATTGATCATTTCGCTTTTTTTGCATTTAGTTGAAAATCAAAATACAGTCCAGACTTGGTTATCCAAAGGTCTTGTCAAAAGTTCACTTCGGGTAATAACCCCTAAACTACTTTAAAGTGATTTAGTAATTTTAAACCCAAAATGGCGGTGATGAAATATTAAAAAAAAATGCATTTTATAATTCAATAGTCAACTATTTAGATTTAACTAAAAAGTTAAACTAAATCTAGAACAAACTGATTCCAGCCTTTCGAGTCGTCGCTTAAAAATATCGTTGCTGTGCAATCCTTACCACGTGGATACCGTTTTGGAAAATTGTGCTTTGTGAAAATTGCCCATACAAAAAAAAAATCTTTTTTATTGAACGAGGATGATCTCAAAACCCCGCATTCTTGAAGTTTCCGCGTTGTTAATGAATAGCCTTCTACGGTTATTTGTTTTTTTTTTCATATTTAAACAAACCTAGGAAAGTTTAATATTACGGTCATACTTTTGTAAAAATATTCCTAAAAACAATTTAGTTTATATCTAAGTTATTATCATTCGGGAAAATGGAACTTTCGGGGAAATATCCATTCGGGTATGTGTAAATTCGGGAAAACGACAGTTTGGTAAAATGGCCATTCAGGTAAATGACATTCGGGGATATGGAATTTTCGGGAAAATGATTTTCGGGGATGTGGAAATTTCGGGAAAATGATTTTCGGGGAAATGGCACTTTCGGGGAAATGATTTTCGGGAATGTGGAATTTTCGGGGAAATGATTTTCGGGGATATGGGATTCGGGAATGTGGGATTCGGGAATAAGGGATAAAACCAATTCTCACAGAGTATGATGATAAGACATCGTTAATTGATTTGACTTTTAAAAAGTAGAGCTATTTTTCATCTCTCACTTTTTGCTTAGAAAAAATCTAGAACCAAAATTAACTTTTTAAATATCTAGCATATTGTATTTAAAGAGTTGATGAAAATATTAAAATATCCATTTAAGAAACACAAAATTTATGCCTAAAATTTTGAAACTTGGAATTTTGGACTCACTACAGTTTATTTTCCTACAACTTAATTTTTCTCACAAACCGTGATTCACACTGACTCTACGCAGAAGTCACTTGACAACTGACAAGAGCGCAAACGCATCCTAGTTCATCACTCAACCATCACCGCCGATTCATTAGAAATTCCAACTTCATTCGATCATCCCTTTTCTAACCCCATATACACAGTTAAAAAAGTACATTTTACATCTTGAAATATGTAGCCCATCAGTATGGGAAACCTACTTGACCGAAATGTCAAGCTCATATATGCGTTTATCCTTACAGCTTTTCATCGGTCTGATGGCCGAGTGGGCTAAGGCGCCAGTCCTTACTGTTGGTGCTGGGTTTGAATCCCGTCGGTTGCAACTTTTTTTTATGTTTGCTAAAAATGTACATGCAGTGTGTAATATTAAGTGTTTATTTTGACGAAGGTGATGTGCATGCTTTCGCATGCGATTTTACCATCGGATTTTTTGCTGTGTAGTGGTACACATCCGCATAGTTTGAAGAACTTTCCCTGAGAAAACGCGATCGTGAGCAGCTGGCTCAGCTTTCAGTCGGTTTGCTGAACTGCTGACACGAAAGTACGCAGGGAGGGTGATATCGAATTGAAAAAAGCTCGCATGCTAAGCTTTCAACTGTTATATTCGGAGGGAGGAAAAGCTCAGACTCTTCGAAAAGAAGGTGTGGTGGATACTGCCGTACAGTTGTTCGAATGGGGGGAGTTTTAAAAGCTCGGTTACGTTCATTTGGGCTGACTTGCCAGATAGGCCAGCAGCTTCTCGATCGCCGGTGGAACCTTGGGGATGTGATCGCCCTGCGGTATGAAACCGTTGGAGTCTGCGACGTAATCCACGCGGTACAGTTGGCCATCGTCCCCGACGTACTCGTAGAACCCGGTCGAACGCAGTCCCTCGGAACCGTTGCCATCGGGTTCGATTCGGCCGGACTCTTCTGCGTTGATACCGTTTTGGGTTTCGAAGCTGTAAATTTTGTGAGGATGAATTGTCGGAGCATAAATAATTTGATTAAGGAATATAACTTACATGTATTGATAGCCATCTTTGCGAACATTGTGCTCCAATCGGATAATTTTCCATCCATCAGCATCATATGGTTTGGGAGGAGCGGTTCTCACCTGAGCCCGCTGGGCAAGAACTGGAATCGGAGTGGTTGGAACAAAAGTCGGAGGAGCTGTTGGTGCGGAAGTAGCCGGTGCTCCGGCGCCAGATCCTTGGTTACTGGCGCCAGATCCTCGGTTACCAGACCCAGATCCAGAGGGTCCTTCCAAATGGCTGTATTTTCCAGGTCCCGCTCCAGATGGACCCTCGATATGCGTATACTTTCCGGCACCAGCTCCCGATGGACCGTCAACGTGCACATATTTTCCGTCGTTCCGTGGGACATAACGTCCATCACTAGCCCCCGAGTATCGCCCATCAGCCCGAGCAACGTATCTTCCCTGGTTGGCGTTCCGATACTGGTTGAACGGATCGTACGGACGATACGGCCTATACCTGGTTGTAAATGGCCTCGCCGTAGTCGTGGTAACCGGAGGTCGATACTTTCCGTCGTTCTGGGCCACCACGCACAGGGCACTAACCAGCACCACTACCACCTGCAATCAAAATCACTGTTTAGTACTCCCACCCTGGCCAATCGATCAACCTGTAAATCCTCACCGTAACCAGATTCATCCTGGTCGCAAGTTCACTGCACTGTACTAACAACAGCCAGCCAAGGGAGTCGCCACAATTAAAGTCACCTCTAATCACTAGTCAAACTGTTAATAATTCCCGCTGGAATTGGCTTTTCTTTTATATACCCGACCCAGCTGGCAATTGCCGGGGGACAACTAGTTACTACAGTTAAAGTACTGTCGTATAGTACTAGAAGTTCTAACCCCTAACGGATGTCTACTTTCCATCGTTTGTCGAGAGAGATGTCACCTCCGTCATTTTTCAACGCAAAATATGATTGAACCGTGGTGATCAAAGTGAGTGGTTTAGTGGAAGCTGGGTGCCCGATTGAAGCTTTCCCATCTTGTACAAAAAAGGATCCCGAGAATAAATTGATAACAGGTAGAATGTAATCATATACTACAAATACCAGTTAAAAGTTTTTTAATTTTCTTTTTTATCTTTTAAAATGTTATGGTTCACATTTTCAACTATATTTGTGCGTAATGCACAACAAAAAATCGCATTCAAAATTTACACTAGAAAAATGTATTCAGCTGTGTTCAGAGGTTGCGAATGCTACCATACATTTTTGTATTTTTTTATCATTAGATCCTTGACATTCTATCTTAAAAGTCATTTGTTTAGCAATTTTAAGAGTTAAATCTTACATAATTTCTAAGATCGAGTTATTTTCACTCGTAGATTTCAGCGAAACCATTCTAAGATTTGCATAGTAATATCTGTTGGCTATTTCAAGCTATGGCAACAAGACTGTAAACAAATATGATTTAAAAGCTAAGACGGCAAGCTGTTCAGATGTCAAGCTGTGGGTGTGCTGCTGGACAAAGTAGCACTTCAGTAGTGTTCCGAATGCTTAGCTTTAACGTAGTCCAAAAATTCTAAGAGTTGAGGAAGTGCTGTGATTTTCTTGTAGTCAAAAAACATTTACGCTAAATCTATCATGCTCGTCAATTTATTCCAAATTTACGTTGTCTAATGCCAGCATTGATTTATTTTATCGGCTACTGGTTGAATTTTGCGACGCAAATTACAATAAACTGCGCTTTTTCACGAAAGCATACTATTATGGTGCGATTTTTGATGCCATAAAATCGCCGGAATATGACCCGTGAAAAATTAAAATACCAGAAAATCAGGTTCGTCGTGACCAATTTCACCCCCGATCCATGCTAGGCGTCAGATAGCAACAGCGGGCTCGAAGTTTAGCTCTGGGATGGCTTTATTAACATAATTCTACCTCTCAACAGAAAATTTGTAGAGACGATGACGAAGAAGCTCAAGAAAGTGGTGGCATGGCAGGCGACGCGCGCCAGCTCTTCAAGGACAATTCTTGCCACCGGGGGCAGGCAAGGCAGATCAGCCCGGTTTGTGTCAGCAGAAGAATATTTTTTATGAATCTTATTAACTCATCGATTGGCAGCAAAATGAAGGCTGTCATCAGTGTTTCGTCATCGCTTAGTTGGATCGATTAAATTATTACCGTCGTAACGATGGCTTAAATGGCAAACTGATTCATGATTTTTTTTAATGTAATAAGACAAATACAAAATTAACTTTAAGTTTTTTCAACAGGCTTCCTCTCCTTTGATATTTTTAACCAATAAGGCCGTTCCAAATATTACCCCCCCCCCCCCCTTTCTTCAAAATCGGTCTGACAGAATTTATCAATTATGAATTCGTTCATAAGGTGTAATTTTTTTTTAAATGCCATTGTTTTTCATTTGAGAATTCGACCGGTTTCATGCATTTTTGTGTATTCATTATTTGTCCAAAGAAAATTGGTACGTAAATGTTCGAAATATGTATCTTTAGGAGGAATTTGTGAATTGATGTCTCGAGAAAAGTTGTAAGTGTTCATGAAAATTATAAGAAAAAGGCACCCAGAATTTTTTATGCCGATTTTTAATTAAGTTATTCTCAAAAATAAGTTTCCTACAATCCATTTTTTTTTAAATTTATTGGGCAAAAACCCTCAACTTTTTAGTCACAGACAGCGATGGAATAATCATCATCAAAAGAAAATCATTGGACGTTCATGAAGAGAAAAAATCTGAAGGGAGCACGGCTCTTCTCTCTCGCGCACGAAAGATCGGTAAAAGGAATCTAAAAAAATCATCATCTTGATTATTCGGTGGAATATCTTTTTCACTACTACACTAGCAAGTGTAACGTCACACGTCGAAATATGACCTGTCACATTTTGTAGATGGGCAATGTGTGTAAACAAAGTGAAATAAATATTTTTATGTGGTGCTGTCAAGGAAATTCACAAAAAATCATCAGCAGATTGATTTTCTTGGAGAAGTTCGGGAACAATTTTCTTTTCCGTGATTTGCCTCCTCTCTCTTTCGCAGGTGAAGAAAGTTCGCAAGCGAAATTGTTTTTTTTGCGATTATTCCATCCCTGGTCACAGATTAGTACGGATCAAAATTTCGCCGCAAAGTTATGATACTCAAAAGTTTAATTTTAACTAAAAATATCATTTTTTTTATTTTAAAAAAACAGTGCCCATGAGTGTCCAGTGGACTCTGTTCACCTAAAAAAAAATATAAGTTCAGAAAATGTTCTTTAATTTTTTCTATGAAACATTGAAGATTGGTGAAACAAAGCATAACAAATAGAGCGTCCAATAATAATTCCCGGGAATTCCTGGGATTTCACTAAAAAAAATATTTTCCGTTTTCCGGAAAATTTCTAAATTTTCTCGGGAATTCCCGAAGTTTAAGCGAAAGTATACATTTTCTTAACTTTTGGTACATTTTTTTAACTTACAAAAAAATAATGAAAAAACTAAATTGTATTTTATTAAATTCAAAAAACTGTTCTTTTTGAATTTCGTCGGAAAATTTCATGCCAAGATTTATTTCAGATGATATTAATTTTTGAAGCATTCACAACTAGGAATAGATCTTGTTTTTTTGTTGGGCAACAAAAATTACGATATCATGAAATGAAAATAAACTGTAAAAATTTTGATAAGCTTTTTAAACGAACATTCCAGTTAAATCATTTGAAAATTAAGCCAAGATCAAAATTATTTTTTTTATGTTTTGTTTACCATGACGAAATTGGAAGAAAATTTAATTGGTATCGTTAAATGTCTCTAAGAGGATTTTTGCTAGAAGAATTAGGTTAATTTGTTTAAAAGTGTTCGAGAAATTGCAGTTGAAAGTAAAAAAATGATAGAGCACTAGAGCTACCAAGGGCATAAGGTTTAAATCTGAAACTACTACTACTACTGAACAACTATTTTCTCGATGAAAATTCTTTAAACCGAAGTTTTTCATTAGGCCGAATCATTAAAAAATCATTAAAAAACAACTTCGTATTATATATCATAAGTGCCCAAAAGATGCAAACATATTTCAAATACTCGCTCCAAACACTTGAAAACTTTGAGTTGTGAATACATAAAAATTGTATTTCAAGTATAGCAGATTTTTAAGTGGCAGTGCGTGGCCGAATGGGTACGCTGTCCGCTTTGTAAGTGGATGATTCTGGGTTCGATTCCCATCTGCTCCAACCTTCCATCGGATGAGGAAGTAAAATGTCGGTCCTGGCCTTGGTTGTTAGGCCGTAAAGTCATTCCAGGTGTAGGAGTCGTCTCCATGCCATAAGTACAAACAACACACCAAACCAACCTACTCCGGTGGAATCGCTGGCGGCGGTTAGACTCGCAATCCAAAGGTCGTCAGTTCAAACACTGGGGTGGACGGTTCCTTGGAGTAGAAAGAGGTTTGGGTGCTTTCCCCATTCAAGCCTTCGGACTCCTAGGTTCGAGCAGAAACTTGTAATAGAGACCACAAAAGACCCGGGGGTCGTTAATGTGGATGGTTTGATTTTTTTTTTTGCTGTAGAACCAATAACATTATTTTTATAAAGTTGCAATCCAGAAATTAATATTCGCCCTCGAAGCCCATTACTATACTTGAACAATTCCGCACCAAAAGCCATGTCTCCAGATTACGTAACTTACAACCATCGACATCATCCCGCAAAACATGCCAACGCTCGAACGATACCACAAACCGGTCCCACAAGCCAGCAAAGCGTCTTTCAAAGTCAAGTTCACAGCCTCCACGCCGGTTTGGCGCTGCTTTTCTTTGACGTAACTTCAACGAAAGTAAAAGTACTTCCAGCGATGGGAAATGTGGACCGCTGGTGGCACGATTTCCGTAGCCAGAGTAGGGCAACCGAAAGTGAGAGTGAATTTCTCTGCTGAAGGGGCTTTGGACGGGTTGAATGGAGGGTAAAATTGTTTGATTAGGTTTTCGTTGGATTTATTACGTATTATGTGTGGGCTCGATACCGACTAGGTGGTTGAAGCTTAATTTAAGACTTAACTAACAAATAGCCTAACCAATTTAATGGCCAATTTACTGCTGCGAAGATTGCGCCGCCAGGATTCGGAGCGCTTTCTCAATCAGCACTGGAATTGGTGGTGGCGTCGGCAGGTGATCACCCTGGGGCTGGAATCCGTTCTCGTCGGCCACGTACTGCAGCGAGATCTTGTTACCCTCGGGATCGGTGTACGAGAAGCGACCTTGGGCAACCTGCGGAACAAAACCGAACGATTAGTCACTTTCTTAAACACTTCCTCCGTAACGATGTTCCTACCTGAGCTTGTTCCTCGCCGAGGTTCTTCAGGGCTCCCTGCTCTTCGTGGGCGATTCCATTGGACGTTTCGTACGCGTACTGGTAAGATCCGTCAACGTTCACCTCGGCATCATGTCGCAGCACGGTGGCATCCTTATCGGCCAACACGGCACCGATCAGTCCCACAACCAGAACACAAACAATCTGCAATCAAAAACACGAACGAAAATTTGAGTCACAATTTCTGCACAAATCGTTCTTAGTCCATTCAGAACACTCTTCACTCTTACTCCCATCATTAATCGCACTCACTTGTTTCATTTTCACCGTGGATGTTTTAGAGATTTGATTCTAGAAACAAACAAAAAATCAAGCAACTAATCGAGAACGAAGAAGCCACACGAATCACACAGTATCCAATGCGTAGAGAGCAGCGTGTCTAACTGTCGATTTCCCCAAGAACAGACTATTTATATCGGAAGAAGCTTCGACACGAAGAAGTGGCTAGACAAAACGACATCTCGACGCCTTTTTGAAAATTTTCGGCTGTTCGGGACTGTTTGTTTGCTCGTTTGGGTGCTGCTGCTGCTGATGCGATATGGTTTTATCGGGAAAGACCTCGACGGGCGACAAGCGACGAAGCACGCGCTCGCTGAGAGAAGTAAGCGGGTTGGTGTTTTGTTAAACCGAGATGATGCTACCACGCGAATTCACCTACTTTGTATTTTCATGTTTTTTTTTCAGATAAAGAATAAATTAATTACTAAAGAAAAATTTATCATAAAGAAAAATTCGGCAAAGGTTTCTTTCGATTTTTAATAATTTTTATTTTATTTTTATCTGCAAAAAAGAAATTTTTGAGACTTTCACAGGAATGTTTTAAGGGACAAAAACCCGTAACTTCTGGCAATAGAGAATAACTAACTTAATCCAACTATGTGGTAGGTACCTTCCTTACTCTTAACTAAAAATGGATGACACAAAATATCTTAAAATTATATTCATCTGAATAATTAAATCAATGGACTCTATCTAGATTGATTGATATGATAACCAACAGGGCCACAAGGATGACCTATGTAGCAGTTGCCTAGAATTACAGTGGCTCAGACTTAAAGGGAGCATCTTCAAATTACTGCCGTATGAAGGGCCAAAAGGGGGTGGTTGGACGCGAACAAGCAAAATCACTCACGGTGTCCTCAGGGGAAGAGAATCTCCTTCCGACAGTCACCTCCAATAACTCCGAAAAAAGTCTGACAAAGCTGAAAAACAGGGCTCGCACCCTGTTGGGGGCCTAAAAGGGCGCGGCAGACAGCTGGAGACTGACAGAGGTCAATAGATGTAGTAATTGGACAATCCTTAAGAATTGTACAATTAATAAACTATTTCCCCCTTGTGACGTACACACTACGAAAAAAACGTGTAATTTTGGGTCAAATTAGATGCACATAACTGGAGCATCAAATTACACGTAAAGCTGGGTCAAATTAAACGTAATGTTACACGACTCAATCAATATCGATGGTCGTGTAAAATTACATTAATCGTAATTTTGGTGGCAAAATATTCTAATTGGGATCATACCATTCTTATTGGACGACATAAAACATGTTTATATATTTGTTTAAAAATCAATACGTTTTTATTGCATCACTTCATAATTAATCACTAAATTTTCACTCATGGTCCAAAATTGTCTTCCTTGTAGCTTTTCTACGATTTTCACCGAAATTGCTCCACTATCCTCACAGCCTTTGTTGTTCCACCAGCAATCTTCCGGCATGCAATTTGTTCCGTGTTTGCCATCCCGCTGAAGATGGCCGGTTCAGTTCACTCCGGGAACATCTCAGCTACATAGAAGCGGCTTGAACCGTATTTTGCCTCACGTTCCATGAAGTCCGCTACCTAAACAAAAACAACACGGAAAATGACAAACAATATCACCTTAAGAAAGATTAAACTTACCTCTATCGGAAATGTGATTGCTTTTATCCAAAACTGTAGCAGATTCCGATCAGTAAGGAGGAAAAATTGAACAAAATCTGGACAAACATTATTTTCTCAGCGACGTTAAACCTGGCTGACGTTTTGACGTTTCCTCATTCTGACAAACGTGTAGCGGCCAAGGTGCGTGAAATCGGGTGTTATTTGATGTAACATTACATTAAATTTGACGCTCCAATTATGTGCATCAGATAAGGCGTAAAATTAGACTACTATTGATGTAATGTTGGGTTTCGCGCGATGAAAAAGAATACCAATGGGAATTTCATTGATTTACGTCAAAATAAACCCAATATTACATTGATAATACGTTTACATGATTTAATAATAGGTTTTATCAAAGATTACGTCAAATGTAATATTCTAAATTTTTTAGTGTGTAGTTCTGGTCTTCCACTATCCACATCCAGTCTCCGCCATTACAGCATACTGTCCACTGCCCTGATGCTCCCTTCCAAATCCCCGGCTTTGATTCTAACTACTGAAGAAAAGAGAAATAGATGAGGAAAGGTCAATGCGGATGGAGAGCAAATCGAGCTCAGTATCCCCTCTCAAAGACTGGTAGTAAGTGTGAAAAAGACAGTGAAAATATGAAGAAGGGCAGAAAAATTAAAAGATAGTATGTCAATGCGGATGGTTCGATGATCCCCTCACAATGACAAAAAAGAGACAGATGATAGGGAGAGGAAAAGAAGAAAAGAAAATCAGGAATAAGAAATAGTCAATGCAGATGAATAGCAAACTAAGCTCAATATTCTTCACAAGTTTAATACTTAAAATACTTAAAATACTTTAAATTTTTTAAATACTTAAAATCCTATAAATACTTAAAATCCTTGAAATACTTTAAATACTTTAAATACTTTAAATACTTTAAATACTTTAAATACTTTAAATACTTTAAATACTTTAAATACTTTAAATACTTTAAATACTTTAAATACTTTAAATACTTTAAATACTTTAAATACATTAAATACTTTAAATACTTTAAATACTTTAAATACTTTAAATACTTTAAATACTTTAAATACTTTAAATACTTTAAATACTTTAAATACTTTAAATACTTTAAATACTTTAAATACTTTAAATACTTTAAATACTTTAAATACTTTAAATACTTTCAATACTTTAAATACTTTAAATACTTTAAATACTTTAAATACTTTAAATACTTTAAATACTTTAAATACTTTAAATACTTTAAATACTTTAAATACTTTAAATACTTTAGATACTTTAAATACTTTAAATACTTTAAATACTTTAAATACTTTAAATACTTAAAATACTTAAAATACTTCAAATACTTTAAATACTTTAAATACTTTAAATACTTTAAATACTTTAAATACTTTAAATACTTTAAATACTTTAAATACTTTAAATACTTTAAATACTTTAAATACTTTAAATACTTTAAATACTTTAAATACTTTAAATACTTTAAATACTTTAAATACTTTAAATACTTTAAATACTTTAAATACTTTAAATACTTTAAATACTTTAAATACTTTAAATACTTCAAATACTTTGAATACTTCAAATACTTTAAACACTTTAAATACTTCAAATATTTTAAATCCTTAAAGACTTTAAATACTCTAAATACTATAAATAGTTTCAAAACTTATAATACTCAAAATACTTCAAATACTTTATATTCTTTGAATACTGTGAATGCATTGAATGCTTTAAATACATTAAAATTTTTGAATATTATAAATATTGTAGGTACTTAACATACTTCTGAAACTTTCAATACTTAAATCAATGGACTCTATCTAGAGCGCAGAAAACATGGTTTCGGTATGAAGCCAATTTAGTCTAACTAATATTGAGCATAAAAAATTAAATCAATATCAGTGGTCATGACTAGAAACAGGATTGCCAGATCTTCAAACTTTTAGACTCATTAGAAAGGAATTTAGATTAACTACACAGAAAAAAATGATAATTATATTTATCAGGAAATGGTAACAGCTCTTGTGTAAAAATAATGATTAATTTTACTTCAGAAAATTATAAATTTTCATCAGTTTTTGATGAATATCATCAGGTTTATATTTTTACATATTTTTTCATGCAATATTACTCAAAAAAAGAGGTAATATTTAACCTACCAAATTTTCAACATTCCAAATTAAACTTTTTTTCTGTGTTTCAAATAGTAGATCCAGACCTTATTTTCATTGCTATACCTAAAATCCGGCATCAAAATTCTAGTATCCGATTCTCAACTTCTTACTTTTTTGGTTAAATTTAATCGGAATTTTTTATTTTAAATTAAATAAATTCAATATTTTCCCATCACCAGGCTTAATTTCAAATTTGAGCTCATTCTGACCACGGGAACCCCTTCTTCTAATCGATTGAAATTCATTTTTGAAATAAAAATCTGTTTGGAAATGGTTCTACTATTATTCATTTCGAACTGAACGATAAAGTAGTAAACCTTACGAAGGGAAAAAAAGTATTTTTCAATCAATAAAATTTCTGCCAAAATTTAACTCGTTTCAACATTTAAGAATTAAAAACAATACTTTTCCCTAAGAAAACTTCTGCAAACAAATCGAACACTGTTTCCAACATCCCGGCTCACATAAATTTCGGCTTCGGGTCAACAAAGAGCAACCGATTGCGCCTAACAACAGCGTTCTGCCTCAGCTCGTGTTAGCATTAATTTCGCATTTCTGAAAATACGTCTTACTATATTTCACCGCGGTACGATTCCTACAACTCCACAAAAGTAGCCAGAACAGGATCGTCTGGTTTTTAAGCACGGAAAAAAAATATTGAAGCTTTTATGAAATTCATGACATTTTATAATGCGAAGCGAGGCATTTTGTTATTTTTAAATTTTAAAATTTAATTTTAAATTTCTAAAAAAAAAATCAGAATTTTCTTTCCGTTCACCAATCGCTAAAGTTATGAATGATGAAACTCATTAGCGATTCAGGGTGTCTTCTCCACACAGTCCATTCATTCTGGCGGAACCGTGTCAACTTCTAAGCTCCGGCTTCGACTGTTTGATGCTGGGTGACAAATCTTTCTGATATTTGGAGAGCAAATGCGTTGGTATGACGTCTAATTTGGACACTTCCGTAAGCGGAGAATTTCAAATATCTCTGTAATGATTGGAGGTGTCGGATGGCGATGCGTGGCGCCAGCAGTTTTGGAATTCTATTGATTTTCTACGTTGGTAGCGCCAGAATCGATCCGGATCTTGACGCGGCCACGGTGTTGGCATATGGTTTTGATGGAGCGACTTACCTTGGTATTAACATTTTTATTGATGTGTTATTTATGGGTAGCCTTTATGGTCGAAATCAATCAGGAGGAGGTTCCTGGGCTGGTTGCTAACGGAAGGCACCTGAGCTTGCTGGTTTCTTTATCATTCGGGTAAGAATGCGTGACCAATGGCCCTTTTTGACATAAACTCATTTAGCACAGAGCATAAACTCTTAAGCCAATTAGTTCATCGATTGCTAACTTGACTTTCAAGAGACTTTTCTGTAAAGTCGCTTGTGACCTTCTCAGGAACTCCCACGAATTGCAAGTTGATGCTCTTCATCCCAAACCAGCCCTGACAGGTCACGATCATCCAATTAGCAACGCCCTGGGCTCACCCTGCTTTTGGCGGGGCCCAACAGGTGCCACCTGCCGCCAGGCCATTGACAGTGGGTTGAGCTTTCACGTTAAACAAGGTGCACGTTTCATCACTTTCCAGTGCGGGTAGAGGCCTGATAATCAACCGTACATGTCGCCAGAGGGAGGATTCGAGCATGAAATTGGCATTTCAAGAAGGTCGCTCTCGGCTGAGATCTTCGAACTGGAGGGGTGTTGGCGCCTCAAGGGATAGCTCAAGCTGCGCTTAAGACAAAGTCATGGAGCTTGTTGGATTTAAACTCAATTTTCGATTTCTTTTTATATATTTGTATCGCAAGTAGAATCTCAATATTCTAAGAGCAATAATAGGGCGTCCAATTTTAACGGGTTTAAAATTTCCCGGGAAACGGGAAAAATATTGTTTGAATTCCGGGAATTCCCGGGATCCAGGGATTTTTTTATTATATCTGGTATGTTTTTCAAGCTTAAAATCATATATTTAGCTCAATACTATTAATTGGTGAAAATCTACACTTCAATATAAACAAGAACAGCCGTTTTTTGATGGCTTAAGGTGAAGCCGTTGATCATTTTCGAAGAAAATTGATCATCACTATAAAATATTCTGTATCAAATTCAAATTAACGAATTTCAGCACCAAAAGGAATCAGCGTGTGCCGGTTGTTGCCTTCTTGAAGCCACTGAAAGAATTTTTGATCTGAACCAATTGTGCTTCAAAATTTATATAATTTTGTGGCACAGTCATTGACGTCCTAGTTGGCAATCATTGATTAATGACGATTTCCATAACTTCACAAGGAATGGGATAATCGTTACCAAAAGGAATCAGCATGTGTAGGGCACTATTCTGAACAACTTGTAGAAGGAATTTTGTCAAAAAATTGAAAGCGACGCAAAATTTATATCTTTGAACGAAAAATCATGACAATGATGGAAGTCTTCACGTTAAGAGAATTAAAAATTGTTTTTGTTTTGATCTTTGTTGTGCGTTGCATTTTAAATGAACCACAATTTTGAATCCAATGTGATTCAAAATAAATAAGTCACTTATACATATTTTTTTTATTTTTATATATGACATGACTAGAAAAGCTTAAAAAATAACTTTGAAGTTAAGAATTTCATGTTTAATTAAAAACAAAATTTATAAATTATCTTTGGGTACAAAAGATTTTAAAGCAATAAATTCGGAAATCGGTGTTCTATTGTTTTTTACCCAGTCTTTTTGAAATATATATATTTAATAAATAGAAAATATTTAAAACTATAAGCATTTTGCGGATCTGTAAACTAATATTTTTTACAATTTTTCCCTAATAAGCCAAATTTATTCTGATATATGCTGAACACAAAATTTAATACTATAGAATTATAATTTATTTCTAAGTATTCAACTGTTAATTTATTTCCACAACCAAATCTGAATTTCCAGACTTAAATTTAATTTTTCTTCAATTTCGGGAATTCCCGGGAAAAATATTAACAATACCGGGATTCGGGAATTCCCGGTTTTGGAAAAATCTCGGGTTTTTTTCCCTGGAATTCCCGGGATGGACGCACTAACCAATAATTTCTTCACAGCGAATTAAAAAAGGTTGAAATGTTAACATTTGTATTATATATTAAATATATGAACACGAAATAAGACACAAATAACAGTATGGCTTCGATCAATTCTAGGAGATCCGTGAAAGACTGGCACCCTGTGTGTAGCTGGCGGGATATTCTAGGGATCGCTTCTTCAGCAATGGTATCGGTGGTGCCGTGGGAATGTGGCTTCCGGAAGGTTGAAAGCCATTCTCGTCCGCAATATATTCCACCGTGTACACCTTCCCTTCTGGCCCAACGTAACTGTACTCACCCTTCACAACCTGTGTTAAAAAATGCGAAAATGAATTAATTAGAAACTATCTGTATTTTTCAGTATTTTTGCCTTGCTTTTAATGTGTCTTTAAGAGCTATTTTTTGTTCCATGATTTTGATATTTAGGTAAAATATTCATAAAATACAAAACAATATAATTTTAACTGACTTTGTATAGTTTGTTTTAAATTGCAAATACTGACCATTTTCTCCTGATCCGTACCGGCATTCTCCATAACACGCTCCTCCTTAACTTTGATCCCGTTGCTGGTTTCGTAACTGTACCGGTACGATCCGTCTGGGTTCTGCTCCTGCTCTTGCTGGATAATTGATGCACCACAGACACCAACTAATAATGCACCCAGAATCAGAATCTGAAAAGTTGTAGAAATTGCTATGTTATTGAAAAATGGTTCAACTTTGATCAATGAAAGGTCCAACACCTACTTTCACGTTCATTGCGCTCTTTTCTACTTAACACTTGCTTCTACTTAAAGTTGCACAATATTCCAGCCGTTAGCTGATAAGACTTGCCCGGTGCTTCCTACGGCAATATGCACCTAACAAATATTTTACTACGACTGTAAGCACTCGTACGTGTACGTGAGATATTTATATGCAAATCCAACCAAATTGTCCAAATGTTCAACCATCGAAGTATGCATGTTTTGGGGTCTTTTAGATAACCTCAAATCTCTTCTCAGGTTACATATTTTTTATACGCCATGTACTGTGAAGCTTGTAAAAAGGAGGTGAAAACAGCCTGGATTCATCCTCTAGTAATAAGCTGATAGATTATCCAAGATTTGCCGGAGTCAAAGTCAATACGCTTAAAGAATTTAAACTCGCTTTTTTTTATTATCGCAGCTTTTTGGAACAAAACTCACAATACTCTGACGCCTACAGAGCAAACAAGATCTGCAGCGTTGATACCTTAAAATTTGCAGTGAAAAGGTTGAAATCTTTAATAGCACAAAACAAGACATAAAATATAGAAAAAAAAAAAAACATCTAAAAACAGCACAAAATATAGGACACAACTCGTGACGGTGGGCTAATGGCTTCGACTCCTCCTTCTAGAACCTCCGCGAGGGGTCGTCGCTGGGTGGGTGCGCGGCCAGATACTCGAGCGCGCGCTGGATTGCCGGCGGGATCGGGGGCGGCGTGGGAAGATGGTCGCCGATGGGCTGGAAGCCGTTCTCGTCGGCGATGTACTGCACCCGGATCAGCTGGCCGTCGGGCGCCGTGTACGAGTACTCGCCCTGGGCGACCTGAGAACGGGAAAAGGAGTTTATTGAAAAGCATATTTTGTAAAATCGAAGCTTCTTGGATTAAAACAAGTTTGTCGCAACTTTTAAGCAGACCGATTTCATCATTTTTGATCCTAAAAAAGTATTCCCGTTTTTTTTTTCAAAAGCAAATTAAGTTGGCTTATACGTTTATCTAGATGAAAATCGATGCTATCGCTATCAAATATTGGCTAAAGGAGGTATTAGACTATGAGAAACACGTAAACTCACACTTTTTCGTGTTTGACAGTTTGTCAAACCAGCAAGCTTTTGTTTTTGTTTGTTTTAACTTCCAAACAATACAAAATTTATGCAGGCTGACGTTTCTGCAAACAAATACAGGCAAACAAACAAAGCAGGCAAACTGTCAAAAAATGCGAGTTTGTTTGTTTGTCATAATCTAATACCTCCTTAAAAAAAACTTTGTTGCAACGTGTTTGTCGCTCGCTAAATATGGACTAATTTATCGCTTTTCTAACCAGTTTAACCTTTACTTTGAGTTCAAGGGTTATACCAAACATGCGGTAATACCTCCTGACTACACTCCAGATGAAATTTAGATGACGTTTTTTCCGCACCTCTTTGCTTTTGCCTAGTCACTGATCAACATTTTACGAGCGTGTACGACATTCCGCAGAAACGCAGAAACGCAGACAAGTCTGCCAAGTCTCTGCTTGACCCATGACGAAGACGGTGCCGTCTTGCTACAAAAGGCCAGAACGCTGCTCGTAAAAACTCGTTTCGCACATGAGTTCACTTGGTCGCCGCCGTGCTGCGGGTTGAACTCTATCAACAATTAATTACACTCACATTTTCAGCTCCGTCAACGACGACGCACTTTAACCCAGAACCTGCTGCTGCTGGTAGCGCTGGACTTGAACACAGCAACTCCTAAAGGCTAAACAGTGAATAAACATTTCTTTTGCAATCGATCCGGTCCAGCCGACCAAGCTCAGTGATTCGATCTTGTACGGTGTGGTACTGATGGCCTTTCTTGGCCCCGGGTTCTTGCGTTTGGGGCCAGACCTGTCCACGGTGAAGGTAAGTTTAATAATTCATCTTGCAGGGTGCATCCTCCGCCTTCTTTTGTGACTGTGCGAGGACGACACGTTGCGAAAGTTGATCGAGTACGCTTCAAAACCTCCGCGACGGCGTTGATTCATTGATCTGCTCCACCTAGGTCGCTCGGGGCTGGCTTGGTTTGGAGGGTCGTGACCTGGAATCTGCCAGCAACCGTGTCACCTTGAGAGCGTCATCGTTTTTTTTTCCTTCTAATGTGCCACGAGCACTGTGACTAGGGGTCACGGGAGAGTTCAAATGACAGCCTCTCGGCGATGTCCCCTGCTTGAAAAATGGTTGTGAACCAAACGTGTGGGAGTTTGGATTTTGGTTGGTTGGAGGTACTTGAGCTATTGAGTGTGATTTACTACAATCAATCATGACAAAAGGTGTTGAAATTCGTTGAGAAGCTTACATCCCTCATTTAATTTTGACAAACCATTTTCAAAGTTCTAATTTGCATATGATTCACAAAAGATAAATGGTAATAAAAAAAAACATAGATTTTTTTATTCGGATGGTGATGGGAATACATTTTTGAATTATGAAGCCATGCAAAATTATAAGAAATCACCAATAATATCACAAAATCCTTCAAAACATCATGAATGTAGCAGCACTAGCAATTTTATTATATAATTTGAAAATTTTGAGTCCCCTGGTTTTTATTATCAAAATATCAGAATCAAATTTCAGAATTCACCATTTTTGGATATGTTACGCAGAACATCCTGAAAAATCATTAAAAAAAATTTTCAGCTGAAATAGTTCGAATAAGACCCTAATCGCCAAACAAAAAATACGTCTAATTATTGTAGCTCCCATGTCAAATTTGAGCCAAATCGGAGCACTTTTGATCTGGATCCTGCTGGTTTGACGTGGAATCGCTGTATTAAAAACAGGTATTTTTGCTCCTCCCTAAACTCTAGAAACCTCTATCAATCGTAAATTTTGACAAACATTTTTTGAAATTTTTTATTATCGCATTATTTTTTTCAAAAAAAATATTTTTCCCGTGTTTAGGAGGTCATTTTAATCAACTTTTGTTCTACAAAAAACATTAATTCTCTTGTTTTATATTTTTTCTTGTTAATTTATAGTATTTATATTTGTATTTATCTTGCTTAGTTTATGTTTGTTTTTGGTAGTTTTAAGCCTATTCAACCACCTCCTATCATTACATTTTGCCTACCTAATTTTTCATGTTTTTACAGTCACTTTTACAATTTTTGGCTTGTTTTTCACATTTTCTGGTATAGAATGGCACCTATATCATTTTTATTGTAAAGAATGCGCGAATACGGAATAATACAAAAATTACTGCATACTTCTTTTTACTTAAAATATAGGAAATGTAAGTAAAAACACAGCGAAAGTTGACCTTAAGGCCAATGACAATGGCATTTTTTAAAATATTGGCAAAGTCACATCAAATAGGTAAACATCCAACCCCAAAATTTTTAAAAAATAAGAGTTCTTTTTCCAATGCTTTTTAACACCTAAACTCCCAAGCTCGAGAAAAAGCAGTAGTTTCTATATAAACTCCCCCTTTTTCTCTAGCTTGGGCGTTTAGGTGTTAAAGATCAAAATCGGTTGAAAAATAGATTTTTGGCGATTTTTTTAAAAAAGAGGCTTGTCTAAAGGCATTTGTTTATTTTAAACTATTTTGTTTATTTTATCAATAAATAATTTTTATTCAGTATTTCAAACATGAAACAATCTTTCTGAAAAAAATTTGAACGAGGTATATTTGTTTGAAGATTTAATGAAATATGAAGGTGTCAGTAAAATGTCGTTTCAGTTCAACATAAAAACAGTGTATTCTTATAAAGGGAAATCATTTAAATCCCATAACCTTAGAAAAGTTTTTTTGTTTTCATTACGTTTTATTCAAATAAAATTATAGGAATATTATAAAACCTGTAAATCTGAGAAACTGTAATTATGAATCCTTATCTACTGAGCTCAAAAATAAAAATTTTGCAATTCCATCGTGAAACTACTTACTTTACCTGTCATTCTTGAACGACGAAATAGCCTACTTTTCTGTATCAAAAATAACAGAATCGAATAGCAACACTTTTCAAAATAAATGCTGAAAAGTTCTACTTTTCAGCACTGAAATTGGTGCTGAAAAGTTGAACTTTTCAGCACTTGTTTCGAAAAGTAACACTTTTCAACATTTTTTTGATTTAAACGATTTATTGACAAAATACAAGAAAATTTGACTTAAAATTTCACTCAATGGGTGTTTTTCGGAATTGCAAAAAAATGTTGTATGGAACTCGTTGCAAAACTTGATTTTTTCAGCACTCTTCGTATTTATCCAACTCGGTGAACCTCGTTGGATAAATGTACGACTCGTGCTGAAAAAATCCTATTTTTGCAACTTGTTGCATAAACTACTATTATATTCATGTCAATTGAGGAAAAAAATAGCTAAATCACAAATTCAATAAAATATATTGAATTTTAAATGCCTTCTCTTTTTTATTTTTTTGACGATAATTTTAATTTTTTATTTATTTATTTTTATTTATTTCACGATTTTGTGGTAAAAATTGTGTACCAAGGCTGTTTTTTTTAAATCAGCAGTTAAAATTAGATAGAATAGAAGGGATTTAAAATTCAATTGAAGAATGATTTCAAAAAGCAGGTAAAACAAAAATAGTTTAGATTTTTTTTAAACATGCAAATATGCAATTAATTGTTTTTGTATGTGTGAATAATATGACAATAAATCAAATTTAGAAGAATATAAAAAAATCTGTATTTGGTTTTGAAATCAATCAAATTGATAACATTGATAATTATTTTGTATTGTTCATTTAGGAGATTGCAATAATATTAAATAGGAACATTTCGCTTATGGGCACACAGCATCTAAAGAAGTTGTTATCTTCTTATTCCAAAATTGTCTAACTTGCGTATTCAATCCTTCAACAATATGATTGTACAAATAAACAAGCTATGTTGTAAATTGTTTTTGAAACGGTACTTTAGAGGAAGAATCAAACATTCTATCGATAGTTCCCTTAGTTTTGAAGATACTAAAATGTTTGTAACAATAATCTTGGAGCAAAAGCTCTGCTTGATGTGTACCGTTAAGAAAAAGATTTTGTTTACAAATCTAGTTTGTATGAGCAGTTTGATCACAGCATATCACAATTTTCTAACCTGTGCTTCCTGCTCCGAACCGGCATTCTTCAGAAAGCCCTGCTCCTCCGCTACGATTCCATTTCCGGTTTCATAGTTCCAGCGGTACGTCCCATCCGGGTTGACCTCCTGCTCCTGCCGAATGATCGGTATCGGTTCCGGATCGAACCCTTGCGGCGCACCATAAACACACACCAGCAACGCACTTATCACAATCTAAGTGAGAAATTTTTAAGGAAATTGCACTCTGTTTAGATGATTTTTCCATTTAATTTGACGCAAAATTCACTTACTATCACTTTCATTGTGCTTTTGTTCTAATTTCCACCTGTTATCACTTTAAGTTTCACAATTATCACACTGTTAGCTGATGAGACGGGTCCGCCTTCGGGTGGTGGACACTCGTATTACACGCTACAACTACCCTCCTACTACTGGAAGTGTCCGCACGTGTATGAGATATTTATATGCAAATCCTGCCCTGCAGCCGGTCCGGACCCAAGTGAAGAGGACCCAGGTCCGGAGGATTCACCGCCACCCGAATTGAGCATGCTGAGCTGGTATAGTATCATCTCTCACTCTCAGGCGAGCACTACTACCCCTACTCCTCCAAGAACTGGTAATCGTACAACGAAATTTATGTGTACACTTACTTGAACTTTCTTGCGGTGCTTCTACTATACTGCGACGCGAAGATGAGTAGACTAAGCCACGCCAAAGCTCGTTGCACACGCGGGAGGAGTGAGGGGTAGACTGGTTCAAAATTAGTCCGAGATAAGACTCGATATTTTTAAGTGGATGTCAGCTTCAATTTCGCCAAGGTACGATAGATTTGAGATTCCTGAAAACGCTTCAATCGACTGAATTGAATTTTAGTAAATCCCCTGCCAATAAATAAAATTGTAGATTACGGTAAAAATCCTATAGAATCATGTTAAGCAACCATGCGCACCCTCTTATTTTTGCTACCCCATAGATAACCGTGGATGCGCCTGGTTGCTTAAGATGATTCCATGATTCCATAGATGATTTTTTTCTGACATCATGACCGATAGATCAACAGACTTCAATTTGTATTCTTAATCACATCCCATCATATCCCATCATATCCTAAAACGTAATTTGACTTAACTCTCAAATCTCTAAACATATCGCATTTAACCTGAAACAGTCTAGCGTGGAAAGATCATCAACATGAACCGGGCTGGCCCCAGAGACTAGGTGAAGCTCATAGCACGTGTACCACGTACCAATACTCGCTCACCCCCCGAAAGCTCACTCACTCACATTTTACGCGAGTTAAAAGCTTCGCTCCGAAGGGGTAGGTGACGTCCGGTCGTAATTGCCGTTTTCCTGAGCAGATTTCGGTTGAGACAACGACGGCACTGTGATAATAAATTTGAAATTTTGAAGCAAATGTATTGAACCCAAAAGTTAAAAAATCTAAAATTGAAAACATGCAAAACAAATTGTACTTTTCGGTAAATAACTAAGCTGCATTTTCACAAAAACATATAATTTCAACTGTGAATTTTATTAGTGGTGTAGCTCATCGCAGCCATCTCAAGACAGAAGATGACATTTTGAAGTGATTCTGTGAGTAAGGCAAAGATGCCGTTAAATGGTGGTGGCTATGTTTATAGTTGCCGTCAGCTTACCTACAGTGGTGGCATGTGTAAAGATGATTGATCGTGAATCGTTTGCTAACCGTCCGTTCTGGACAGTACATGACTTTTGCTAAACAGTTTGATAAGAATGGCGTGGAGCCATGAACTTTTTGACTTTGGATTGGGTGAGTTGTTAGGTTAGCTTGAATTCTTGATACTGTAAAGATTAAGAAGATAAAAGTTTTTCTGAAACTTTACGGAAGCTTCAAAATCGACTAGGAATTCCCTTCTCAAGACAAAGATTTTCCAAAATTCACATGCCCATGTTATTTTGTAAGTACAGTCATCCCGCATATTCGGAACAGTTTGCAGATCGACCAATGTTCAAAAAATCATATCAAATCGATAATTGAACTAAATGATTCGCTTTTATCTTCATTAGAAAGTTTTTCTTGCGATCATTCGAATGCTGCATCGAACAATAGCAAATTTTAACTTTTATATCAAGTTTTTGAAGAAAAACATTGACCTTTCAAATCCACAAATTCAGAACATTTTTTTCTTCCGGATGTAAACAAACTTTGGTTCTCTCCAGAAGCACATAATTTTTACAAAATAATGACTTCACGCACTGCAACCAACGAAATTCGAGCTTAGTTTTGTTTTATGAATGGTCAAATAACTTTTTTTGTGAAAAAAATCAGTTAAATTCAGGTGTTCCACAATTGTGGGAGGCACAATAACATCCCACAATTATGGAACATGCAATTCGAAGGCAGTGCTGCTCTGAATGAAACAGTCTTGAGATGCAGCTTTATGTTTTAAAAGTACTACTTTTACTAGTGAAATAGCAAGAGAATGTCCAAATAAAGATCCTAAAAATAGTAGGGTCGACAGAAAAGATGCATTTGGCATGCTGTTGACAAATTATCACAAAAGTGTTCCGAATATGTGGGATGCCTGTATCATATCTCAGGTTGAATTAAGTCGTAATAAAAGAACCGGATGTCCTTCGTAAAAACACCACACTTTCCAAATGTAACATTCTAAGAGGCTAATTTGTCTCATCCATACAGTTTAGTGTGACACTAGGCCACAACCACACAAACCGTACCTCGTTGCATTTAAGTAGGTTAAACGGATCGACACGACAAAAGCATATCAACATGAATAAATTCCGTGTTCAGCAGATCTTCTTCCAAATGACTCACGATTAGATCGATATCGCGCGACTGCCTGGTGGCACATTCTACTACCCAGCAGCAGCAGAAGCCACCTCAAGTCACAATTGACTTGTACAAATTATGCTAAACGATTCCGCTCGTTACTCAGCATGTGTCGTAAACTGTCCCGCGGGTGAATGAATTAACTTATTCGATGAACATAAATCAATTTGCAAACCCTACCCTCCCGCAACCTCCTCTCCTAGTGTTCTGAAGAACACTTTAAGTTCTACTACAGAAGCTTTGGGTATGCTAATTCCGAACCCGGAGTACGAGCGGTAGCTTCGGTAATGTCTTCTGTCATATCAATTAGCATTTGGCGGTTCGTTTACCATCACGCCAAGCCCGGTGATGTCCATCCGTTTAGAGTTCTGCATCACAGCTCTGCCTCCTAGTTGGATGTACTCAGCAGCATCGCGATATCATTAACCTTTCGCGGAATGGTTTCGTTTGTGTGTGGGGGGGACGGTTAGATGGAAAGATCGAAACAAAAAATGAGCCCCTAGAACGTCATGAATTATTGCCGGCAAGTGAAAGGGTGGCCAACAATTCTAACGTATGGGCACTGCCAAATGTCGCTACCGAATGTGTAAAGAGCGTGCTCAGTTGGTTCATCTTTGGAATAAATAGCATTTTTGATTTAACAGTTTGAAAATTCATAATATTTTAGAATCCGTTTTCCCCAATTAGTATCTCTAAACAGGTCTTGCTAGAGTTTATTTTTATTCTACATTGAAAATCGGATCTTTTTTTCAAGATATCTCCGATTAAAAAATTAGAACTATTGATCAAAAGTTGTTTGAATTAAAAACTAAAACTTTCACAAAATACCTAATTTTCTTGAAAGTACTCAAATTTTTATAATTCGCGATATTGGTATCATACGATTCTAAATTTTGCATGTATTTTAACTGTTTTAGAGTTTTTTGAATGAAATACTAAAATTTTCACAAAATACCGTATTTTATCGAAAATACTCAAATTTTTATAATTCGCTATATGGGTATCAAACGATTCGAAGTTTTGCATGTATTTTAACTGTTTGAGAGTTTTTTTTAATGAAAAATCAGGTAAAATTTTGAATCGTTTGAAACCCATATTGCGAATTATAAAAATTTGAGTATTTTTGAGAACATACAGTATCTTGTGAAAATTTAAATATTTCATTCAAAAAACTCTAAAACAGTAAAAATACATGCAACATTTTGAATCGTTTGATACCCATATTGCGAATTCTATTTTTTTTAGTAATTTTGAGAAAATACAGTATTTT
Organism: Culex pipiens pallens; assembly: GCF_016801865.2. Taxonomy (NCBI): domain Eukaryota; kingdom Metazoa; phylum Arthropoda; class Insecta; order Diptera; family Culicidae; genus Culex; species Culex pipiens. Next base: position 52,082,683 of record NC_068938.1, read on the forward strand.
GTAAAAAAATTGAGTATTTCATTCAAAAAACTCTAAAACAGTTAAAATACATGCAAAATTTTGAATCGTTTGATACTCATATTGCAAATTTTTAAATTTTTAGTATTATGAGAAAATATGGTATTTTGTAATAAATTTTGTATTTCATTCAAAAAACTCTAAAACAGTATTTGAGTATTTTTGAGAACCTACAGTATCTTGTGAAAATTTAAGTATTTCATTAAAAAAAAAACCCTAATGCAGTTATAATGCATGCACAATTTCGAATCGGTTGATACCCATATTGCGAATTATAAAAATTTGAGTATTTTCGAGAAAATACGGTATTTTGTGGATGTTTCAGTATGTCATTAAAAAAACTCTAAAAAAGTGGAAATACATGTAAAATTTCGAATCGTTTGATACCCATAATGCAAATTATAAATATTTGAGTACTTTCTAAAAAAATATGGTATTTTGCGATTTTTTTAGTTTTTATACTTTGAAACTTACCATATTATCAAAAAAAAATTACCATGAGAAAGCTTGAACATTCAACATAATTTGGTAGATTTTAGTCAATTTAAGAAATATATTAAACATAAGTTATTGTAGATAAAATTATCGCCGATAGAATTATCGGAATAACGATAACGATAGAGTTCCGCTGGGGTACTTGGAACCGGTTCCAAAGTGGCCAGGTCGGTCCAAAAATGATTTTGGACAATATGAATGATCTCCTTGTTAAAAATGGTGAACTTTGACACCCATATTGCTTGAACAAAAATAATTCTGGAATAACTGCGTGGTTGGCCATATTCCGAGTTCCACTGGGGTACCTGGAACCGGTTCCAAAGTGGCCAGGTCGGTCCAAAAATGATTTTGGACAATATAAATGATATCCTTGTTAAAAATGGTGAACTTTGACACCCATATTGCTTGAACAAAAATAATTCTGGAATAACTGCGTGGTTGGCCATATTCAGAGTTCCGCTGGGGTACTTGGAACCGGTTCCAAAGTGGCCAGGTCGGTCCAAAAATGATTTTGGACAATATGAATGATCTCCTTGTTAAAAATGGTGAACTTTGACACCCATATTGCTTGAACAAAAATAATTCTGGAATAACTGCGTGGTTGGCCATATTCCGAGTTCCGCTGGGGTACCTGGAACCGGTTCCAAAGTGGCCAGGTCGGTCCAATATCGGTTCTGGTGATCATAAATGAAAATGATTTTGGATGCGCTGTAATTTGAATCCTGTTTGGCTGGTTTTTGTTTGATAAAGTATTGACCACTCCGTAGGTTCCCCGGAATTCTCCGGAACCGGTTCCGGGTTGGCCAGTGGCCATTAAAGAATTCCTAAAGACCAGTTTTGAGTTGGTGCTTCAAAATCATGAATTTTGATACCCATATTGTTAGGTTCATAACGGGAAACTTGCGTTACAAAAGCAAAATACTCTATTTTTCAAAACTACGTTGTTTATGGACCACTCAGTTTTCCAAAAAATCATCCAAATTGCATCAAACTTTCACCAAATATTCACAAACATGTATACAACAAGCTTACATTCTTGGATTTTTGATATCCATCGTTGAAAAATTCTGAAAAATCAAAGCGTAAAAAATATTGGCAGGGTGGCAAGTCAAGTTACCCCATTTTTTTTTCCATAAACATAGCCTGAAAATGATAATAACTGGAAACTGATCATCTCATTTAAAAAAGTAGTTTCGATTGCAAATTTTATTTTGCATTTAAAAATCGAGTTTATTTTCAAATTTCTCAAAAGATTGTTAGCCCCCTAGGGATGATTCCTTAAAAATATCATTTTCAAAAACCTTACTGAAAAAAATATAAAAACTCTTGTCTTTGGGAAAGTTGTTTCAAATTTAATGGAGATCCTTAATCCGAGAATAGCTATGAATCGGATAACACTGAGGTATTTGAAAATATTTCAAACGGCCCAAGGTTACGTCCTTTTATAAAGTTACCTGAGAACTATTAGACTCTCTCAATGCGTTTCTTTGATTTCAGGGGGTAGCACTGGTGGGCTGTCCGGATTTGGACCGTCGCAAATGAGAATCTCAATTGTTTTGGAACAATTTTTTTCACGTTTTAAATCTTGTAGAAACTATGGCATATCTGAGCAAAGTATTAACCTCCAATAAACTATACTGTCAACCACTAAAGGCACATCAAGCGCATCATTTCTGCAAACAACGCCGATTATTACCGATATTGAACTTATCAACAAAGTGGCACAAACCTGAACTTCACCCTTTTTCGCTCATCTGGCGCCAGCACAACAATAAAGTTAATCGGCTCGATCGTAAAGACCGATACCTGGCCAAGAACCGGCCACCGCTGCTGCATGTACAATAAAGTTGATTTGTGCTGGCTAGCCGGCCACACCCTTCCTCTAGTTAACCCTGACTTGGACAACCTCCACGCGGGCTCAAGAGGACAACCCTGCTGTTTTCGGTGACGCTCAACCAGGAGACGTCAGCATTGCGAAGAGATGAGTGAATTTATAACAATTGCTGTGTTGACCACACCGCATTCATGAGCCCGGTCAATCATCACATCGCTGGCAGAGGATCTTCATTAGGCTTGTTCAAATTGTAGGATCTTCTCAAGGTACTTAAGATTTAAAATATGACACGAAATTTAAATATAAGAATATACGTGAGTTTGAAGAATTTACAGCATATCCACAAAAAAATTGGACCAGTCTAACCTTCAAGTGTGGCCAAGCCGTCGTCCACCGGTTTTCCCGGGTGCTATAAATATTTGGCAGCTGCGCCGCAGTGCCCTTTCAGGGTGCTGAAAAACTGCGCGTTCAAGTATTTATTTTCAATATTTCGGGTCGAATTGTTCTGGTCACGGAAAGGTTGATCCTCAAAATATTGCTTTGTTGTCGTAGTATTTCACTGATCTTTCATAACCAGCGACCTTTGGACACCTCAAAACGGCCCAGGAAACATTGTCTACACCTTCGAGAGACGTATCTTTTTTTGGGCTCGTCAGGTTTCCTGAAAATTAATGACGGTGGCACTCGTGGATGACACTAAAGAGGCTTCAGCGGATTATCCTACGCGAGTGATGGCGGGGTTAATCTGATTGCTAAGCCATACTTCAGAGATGGCGATCGACGCAATTAATCCTTTTTGAGGGTTACGACGCGACGATCTTTCCAGACTTGATGGCGATGCCTTGTGTTCTTGATGTTGGTAATGTTTGGTAGAAGAACTTCATTTAAAATTTTAGACAGGTTTTTACATCCTTTTAATTTAAGTAAAACTTCTAAAATAAGTTGTTTAATCTGCTCAAATTGGTTGAAAATTTGATTTTTGTCGGATTTTTAGATCGAAGCATTTTATATGATTTAAATTTCTGTAAAATAGTGTTTAATTTTGGGCAACAATGCAAAAAACTAAACGACTATGTCATTCTAATGGGAAACGGCCTACACGGAGAAAAAAGAGCGTTCATGAAAATGGGAACCACGAATAAATTGTTCAAATTCCATGGTACGATTTTGAAAAATGTATCATGGGATTTGAACACTTTGTTCCTGGTTTCTATTTTCATGAACGCTTGTTCACGATTTTGGAAACTCTTTTTTCTCCGTGTAGACGAAGTTTTGGTGACGGAAACTGAAACGCGTTTTTCTCAGTGTGCTTGATTTTTATATAAAATCTAGTCAGATTTTCAACTATGTGCAGTAATCATCTTATCAGGGGTACGCAGCAACCAAGGAAATTGTTGTCTTCTTATTTAAAAAATACTTCTGGACCAAATCTTGCAAAAATCTGATTATAAAAATTATCAAACTATGTTAAAAACTATTAAATGACTGTACTTTAGGGGATGAATCAGGACTTAAACCGATAGCTCCCGTAGTTTTGAAGAAAAAAACAGAAACGAATCGTCATCAAAAGCTCGAGCTTCATCCCCAATCGAACCAAAGCCAAATTATGCAGTGAACCACCCCAACAGGCGCAACCTCCTCAAGAAGCTTTGAAAAGCTTCCCGCTCAAGTTCGTATCCAATGCGTCTCCGCCCCGTTAATGTGAGCTTTTCGGCGAAACAAAGACACCACAAACACAGCAACAATTTTACACTCCATTCATAAAATACACCGCGATCATCAATGAAAGCTCATTTTACGTTAAACGCATACACCCGCACCAAATTGCCGGCCATTCATGCTGCATGCGCCTGGTTCAGCACGGTTCAAGTTCAATGTGATCGTCGTGAGTAACGTATATTTTTCCGCTGGTTTGTTTTTACACACCGTTCGCTTTATTGATTATTTCCGCCAATTTGCTCCACTTGGGTTAAGTATATTTACAGTAAGTAATGCTAGTGCTCTTTTTATTGCGTGGCAAGCGTTTTCTTCGATTTTAGAAAATCATCTTGTGAGTAATGCTAGAGCTTTCTGCGTCTTAATAATTATATCCTGACTGTGGGTTGAACGAACCGCTACCCGTTGGACGTCCACTGCTGGGTCGAGCGTTGGCCAAGGGTCCTCCAGCGGGGAATCCTGCTCCGGTTGGTCCTCCGGAAGGATATCCGGCTCCAGTAGGTCCAGCTCCAGATGGGAATCCGGCTCCGGTAGGTGCTCCCGATGGATAACCAGCTCCGGTTGGTCCTCCTGTGCTAGCTGGTCCCGATCCTGGATATCCCGCGCCGCTGCCAGTTGGTCGACCTCCCGTGCTAGCTGGTCCCGATCCTGGATATCCTACGCCACTACCAGTGGGACGACCTGCCTGACCACCCTGACCTCCCTGAGCACCACCTCCGGCGGCAGCAGCACTAGCGTGGGCGGCGGCATGAGCGGCTTGGGCCTTCAGGATTTCCTCCGGGATTGGTGGTGGAGTCGGCAGATGGTCTCCCTGCGGCTGGAATCCATTCTCGTCGGCGATGTAGGTCAGCGTAATGACTTGTCCTTCGGGCGAAGTGTACGAGTAGGATCCCTGCACCGAAGCGATTTCATTTTCCGAGCCCTTGTTCTTGATCTCGCCCTGCTCCTGAGCCTTGATTCCGTTGGCCGTTTCATAGCTGAACTTGTAGGTACCGTCTCCGTTGTTCTCGTTCTCGTACGAGATGATCTCTATCGGAGGACCAGCTGGGGCAGCAGGACCCGCAGGGGCACCACCACCGAAGGCTGGCCGTCCAGGGGCAGATCCACCAAATCCGGGTCCAGCTGGAGCGGAACCTCCGAAAGCTGGGGCACCACCTCCGAATCCACCTGAAGCTGGGGCACTTCCGCCGAATCCGCCGCTACCGGATGGAGCAGCACCACCACCGCCAAAGCCCGAAGGAGCACCACCTCCGAAGCCACCAGCCGGGGGTCCGTACGACGGGGCTGGACGTCCTGGGGCTGAAAATACATAAAAATGTAATATTTTATATGATATAAAAATCTACACTACCGTCATCTGTGCGAATCGGGACTACAGACTGAATAGGAACAGAAGGACACTTAAAAGTTTGAAATTTGTAAATCCATGCACTATTTTTGTTAATCTGTGTCTGTTCTATCCGAAAACAATCAAAAATATCAAAATATTGTGCAGTAACAAGGCTAAAACAGCTGTTTCAAATCGTTCCATGTGTCCCGATTCGCCCCAGATGACGATACAACCAAATCCCACCTCAAAACGGGTGAGTGATTCCGAAAGTTGGTTAATAAGCTAGGAAAAGTACAGCTCCTTATTTTTTACACTCTTATGAGATTGGTGATTCGTTTAACTTTGCCAATATTTTGAATTGTTTATTTTGTAAGGTCTTCAATATTTTATTCAATATAATTTAACATACAAAAAACAGCAAAATATTGTTATTGAAAGATTTGTCAAGTGTTTGATACTAATTAAAAAGAATATCTAAGCAAAACAAAAGAATACATAAACAACAAAGATAAGTTTTCGATACTTAAAAAGGTCTCCTGAACAAGGAAACAATTCGAAACGTAAACCTGGCCAGAAGGGAAATCACGAAGCACTTTTCAATGATGATGTTTTTGACTCAAGAAAGAAAAATAATTAATTAATTCCAGAAAAGATTTCATAAAATGACCAGTTATTGTCACATTGCAATGTATTGGTATGCATTGATGCCGCAGGTACCTAAATTATTTTAAATTCATTGAGTGCAAATTGTCTGTTTGTCATAGTAAATTATCGAAAGTATAATTTTAAAGACCGTGGTGTAGGGGTAAGCGTGATTGCCTCTCACCCAGTCGGCCTGGGTTCGATCCCAGACGGTCCCGGTGGCATTTTTCGAGACGAGATTTGTCTGATCACGCCTTCCGTCGGACGGGAAGTAAATGTTGGCCCCGGACTAACCTAAAAATAAAGGTTAGGTCGTTAGCTCAGTCCAGGTGTAGGAGTCGTCTCCCTGGGTCCTGTCTCGGTGGATTCGCTGGTAAGCTGTTGGACTAACAATCCAAAGGTCGTCAGTTCGAATCCCGGGGTGGATGGAAGCTAAGGTGTAAAAAGAGGTTTGCAATTGCCTCAACAATCAAGCCTTCGAACACCTAGTTTCGAGTAGGAATCTCGCAATCGAGAACGCCAAGGCAATGCTGTAGAGCGAATAATTTGATTTTTTTGAATTTTAAAGATTTTATATGAAAAAGCCTTTTTATAAAATGAAATATTTTTTGCTATAATAAAAATCTTAATTGGAAATACTAGCCCAAAAAAAAACTCAAATTCTAATGTAAATGAAACGGAATCCACAAATCCATCCATGGTCCAATAACATTTAGGAATTGTTGGCTATCTTAGATCATTCCAAATCACTTTTAATTTGGAAAAGTGAAACTAATGCATACAAGTTTAAAGCATTTGTTTAATTTTATTGATTTTTCTATTATTCTGAATATATATTTATTCAGAAGCTTTTTCTTAAAAACCCATTAGCATCATTTTGCAGAGTTTATTATTCAAATTTCATCGATTTTATTTTTAACATAAAAAGATTTTCCACCGTTGCAATGGGAGCGTTCTTTTATTACGTAACGCAGATGGGGGGGAGTCGATGGCCGTGTTTCGCTCCATACAATTTTTTTTAAATTTGTATGGAAATTTTGTTACTAGGGGGGAGGGGGTCCTAAAATCCGATTTTTTGCGTTACGTAATAAAAGAACGCTTCCAATAACCGCAGAGACAGATGCTAAGATTGAATCAGAGATTCAACAGGGTAGAAAGGATGCGTGGACATACCGTACCAAACGCTCCGAATCAGTTGTGGTGTGGTGTGTAAGTTAAATTTGGCAAATTTTTATATTTTTAGGGAGGGAAGTTGAATTGGGAAATTAGGCAGGTGGTAATGGGTATGAAAGATATTTTATTTGATAAATAATAGAATATAACATAAAGAAGGAAAATCAACTGATGTTTTTGAATTGTAAAAAAACGTTTGTATGAATACAATTGATGAAAAATATATAAGCTATAACACCAACATTCTTTAAATTTCATTTTGCAGGAAATTATTCGAGGAAATCGGTAAAAAATGCTTTTGATTTCAACGTTTTTTCAACTCAAAACTGCGGTTTTTATTGAATATCTCAGGATTGAAATCGAGTTTTGGGGATCTGTGAAGGTCAAAAGGTGAGGCATTTTGAGCTGCACAAAATGGCGTTCTTAACTCAATTTGGCCCAAAATGCACGTACGAAAAGTTAGCACGACGGCGACGATCTTATCATCAACATTTTTATATGAGTTCGACACATTGCAGAGAAATAGCCTTATAATATTTCTAAGATATCTATCGTCTCATAGTTTTCTAAGAATATTAAAATTGAATATTTCTTTAAAGTTTCAGTCTACTCACCAGCACCTCCCGGTCGTCCCCCGAATCCTCCCGGAGCGGTACCACCACCGCCGCCACCACCGGACGGTTTCGCTCCGAAGCCTCCCGCCGTCGGTGCCTGCAGACCTGGTCCACCACCGGACTGGGCTGCCCCCGGTGGAGGCAGATAGTTGTTATCCAGGCGGGCACACGAACACACCGTCACCAGGGTCGTCAGTAAGATCTGCAAGAATCGAAACAAGAAGAAACGCAATCGTTCAAATTACAAAAGGGGGCTATTTTATTTGTATGGGCTTATTGTGTTTGAAACTAGAACAAGCTACTAAGAAGCGCCTAACGGTTAGTCACGATGTTCCGATTGTTGGTCGTATGTGATACCGATCTGCACAGAGTAGACACGGGTACCCAAGTGTTTGTTCCAACGCCGATTGCGCTACTTTGGCGCAGATGTCGTCGTGGTTTTCTCACGGCGGCGTTGGACTTTCTTATCGATCTCCCAGGTGGCATCTGCCCGAAAACAACGCCACTTTGCGCAACAATTCATGAGGGCTCGAAGCGTTCTAGAAAAACAAACCAACGGCAGCAATGGCCATTAGTCATGGCGGATTAAAGGCCCCTTTTAAGATGATGAAGAAGAACCTCCAGAAGGGAGAGTCCATTCACGACGCCTTAAGTAGGATGTTCGTCGTGGGGATAGTTCCGTAGTGTACACACTGTTTAGGGGTTGACCTTTGCTGGGTGAAATTTGTATCGCGATCGTGAAGAATTAGTATTCTTCTTGCGGTTACGGATTTGGGTGCTTAGTCACGGTTGGAAGGTTGGATCAAGCGCTCAGAATGGCGCAGCAAAAACGGTGAGAACGAAACTAATTAGTTCTGCAAAGTGTGCCATTTTGGTGGTGGATCGGTGAACGATCGGGCGGAATGGAGCCATTAAAATCTGGTACATTATTGAAAATGGTTAAAAGCTATAAAATGATGCCATTAAGCTTGAGTTCAAACCAGCGGGCAAAAAGGAGGGGTCAAATCGATTTCAAGTAGAAACGAATCAATTTAACAGTAATTTTGAACATCACTAAAAAATAAATTATAAACTCAAGAGTACATATCAATCGAGAAAGATTTGACGAATTGATCAAAAATAGCAAGAATCATTATTTTTTCAAAAATCCTATTTCGTAAAATGATGATAATTTGTGATGGATGCAAACTAAATCCATGTAAGAAAAGTTCAAATTTGACTTTTTACCGTCCAAAACAGAGCTGATTTGTATGGCTGTACTGAGTTTAAGTCGAGCATCCCAAGCTAAGTACTTTTCCCATATGATTTTGTATGGCTATCTAAAAACATCAATTAACATAAGTGAAGGATAATCCCATTAAGTTAATCGCTCTAAACAGCATTTAAAATCCCCCTACATTGTAGCAAAACGACCTATTACAATTGTACTACTCGCTCAAACTCCAATCGTACTACTACCGTCAGCGTCTCATCAATCAAACAAGACGAGGACGAGACACGGCTCGACGGATCCGACACGTGATGCATGGAATCGTCGTCGGTTGCTTCTGCCAATTCTAACCAAACGGAAAAAAATCGAATCACGATCACACTCGCGTCGAACGCGGCAGGTCGAATTTCCACGCCTTTTCCAACCGGCAACTAACTACCCTCCTTAGCCCGCAAGAACGTGCCAATTCCCGCGCTCTATTGGCTTGAACTGGCACGCCATCCTGGCGGTGGCTTGTGACTTCAGCATGTGGTCGGTTCTACACAGCAGTGCCCAGAAGGGGCCACATGTGCACGCGCGCGCCTCAACCACGTGACTAGACGACACCGAAATTATGCTGGAAAAAAGAACAACATAACCATTCCGCGATTGAAGTTCTGACATTTAGCGAGCACACATTACCAGGGTTGCGCTTCTTGGCAAAACGGATTTTCGTGCAGCCGCTGGCCTTTTCGTTGGCCACGGCCACACCGCGGTCCCTCCTCTCTCCCCCACCAGCGGATAATTGGAACAAGATCTGGGCGCCAGAATCTGCATAACCGTGGTCTCGGGGACGGTTCTCAGACAGCTCGGGTCTGGCGGGTGTTGACGATAGTGATCGCTTCTTCGGTTGAAGTTCCGTCGTCTAGCGATCAAATCTCGAGTCATGCAGCGGAGACTGCCGCGGATCTGTGGGCTTTAAGTGCCATCAAGATTTGCAGCCGCGAGATGGTGATGGTCGTCATTAAAATTAACCCCTCCGTAATTGATACTGCAGCACGTTAGAGTCTCATAATGACCAATTAGCTTGCACTTTTACGAGCTCGAATAAATCGCTCACGCCATCGTGATGCAACCGAATGATCGTTCCGGATTGATTGGTATCAACTCAGAATCAATGAGTCTGCATCGGGAGTCATAAATTTGCAACGGTTTGTTCTGTTCGTTTAAGAACCCAGAATTTATTGCAATCCCAAATAATCTCCATTCACAAAATCAAAACGCCCACGCCCATTGAGAAAAACGCAGAACAGAACCAGCAACGGTTAAGGTTCATTAAGAACGATTTCAGCAATTGTTGCAGGTGTCCGCCGATGGCGGTTTTTTATCAGCCAAGCCCGAATCTTTGCAAGCATAAAACCACGCGGTGATTGGAAGCACGTAGATTGGTTTAGTACTGGCGATGGAGGTGATGAAATTACCACGCGCAGTGAGGGGTCTCCGAGTGGCTTGATAAGTGGGTTGTTGAACTTCTGTGGCTGCTGAAGGGATGGTGCAATAATTTTGATGAATAAAATTTGTGAAATTTATTGGCCGATGGAGTGAAGATCACCAGATATCACGAGAGCTTCTAATTGCAGTGAACACACAATCCGGCTCGATTTTGTCTCTAAGATCAAGGTATGCGTTTTTAGTCACAATTTTAAGCTATGCAATGACTATAATTGTTCACGGATAGAAAACTTTGTGTTTTCAAATTTGTAAACACAAATGTTTTCAATACCGTCAGTGGGGGTGACTATGGGTCAAAAAACGATACATCTCTCGAAATTTCTTAATAACAAAAACAATTTAAATAACATCGAAAATCTTTCAACGTAGATTTGTTCTTAGATAGTTTACTAACATTTTCCCAAAATACGGTAGATTTTGATGAACACTACCTTAAATGCCAATAGTTTGAAAATTGACCCAATCTCACCCCTTAGAGGGGGTGACATTGGGTCAAATGAAACTAAAATGATGCTCAAATACAACGATATGGTAAAAACAAGTCATCCAACAGCGTTTCTTGTTCGAGGGAATCGTATTGACACGCTACAATGTTTGAAGTGGAGATTTTCAAACATTTGGGTAGTTTTCGAGCAATTCTAACAAAAATATTAGAAAAATGATTTTTCGAGAGGTCATTTTTGGCCAAAAACGTACCCCAACTTTAGACATCTGCCAAAATAACAGGATTTGTTCTAGGAACGAGATTTTTTCAGCGAAGTCATCTTAAGATGTCCCCTACACAACCCCTTTAACAGAATTCAGTTTCATTGAGAATAACCTGAAAAATGGTAAAATCCGTAAAAAATCACTTTGACCCAATCTCACCCCCCAGACCCAATGTCACCCCCACTGACGGTATCGAAAATATTTTGATTTTAGAAAACATTTACAGCGCAATCGCAAAAAAAACATCGATTTTGAAAACATTCCAATGTTAATAAATTCAACAACACAGAGTTACCGGATAAGCTTACAAGATTTCTATCCGTGCAACGTTGAGGAATTCTTGACAGCCTGTCACTTTACCACAAATGCTTTAAAATTATCAAAAATGTCTGTGTCTTTTAGGATAATCAATATCCCTTGATATAAATCACCAATTTATTGAAATTTTCTGGAAATAACGCAGAGACACGACTGATATTATTATGTTTAATTTATTTTGCCTGCACATTTTTTATGAGAAAAACAAAAATCACCTGAAATCGCAAAACCGTTTTTAGTAAATCTCTAATTCTTTATGAATCCTTGGTTGTAGAATATAATGTTTTAGACAAAAAAAATAATTCATGAGCTTGTATCATGAAACAATCTATTGTGATTATTGCACCGGAAATATAATCAAAATATAATTAGCTGAAAAAACAACTCTGTAAAGGTAAAACCCTATTTTAAATTGAAAGTGTGAGGGACAGCTGTTGAATTTCACCAAGCTCAAAATTGGGATTCTGATTAAGGTTTAGTACCCCAAGGGAACAAGGATCACCAGAATCCATTGAATTTTTTGGCACTGTTGGTAAAAATTCAAAATCTTCAAATAGCAGATTATGCAAAAAGTTTCAGCCCGAGCCGTTCATTAGCGACATTGCGGAGCTAGATAAATATGAAGAGTGCTGAGAAAAACGAGTTACAATCATTTTTTAATTATTTTAAAACAACCTAAAATCAATTTCGTTTTCATCATAACGTATGACAAAATCTTAGTTAATTATAATAATTATTCAATTAACTCAAATTCAATAAAAAATATTGAAAGCAAATTAATTCAAAATATTTTCATCAAATTTTGAACAACCAAATGTGGCTAATTTCTTTTATGGATAAAACCATTTTTAATATGTTAATAAGTCGCAAAAGTTTAAAGTAAAATTATGATCATGTGAACCATTCATTTTCTGGGTCAAAAATGAAAAAAGAGATTCCTAACCTTGTAATTTTGTAATTTAGTTTCTTTGAATCTGCTGTTAAACTTAATACAATAAGAAAAATATTTGTTTATTTATATTTTTAATGAATTTCATGAAAATTTCGTTATTTCTTTAATTCATATCTAGAAACAACCAAATAATACTCATTTTGTAAAAAAAAACTATTTAAAATTTAACCACTAAGACTAAAATATCAAAACTAAGAGTTTATATTTAAATATTTTTGCAAGATCATTCATGATCTATTTATAAAATTTATTACCATTTTTTTGTGAGAAAAAGACAAATGAGCTAAAATAAAAACAACTCAAGCTTAAACAAAATTGAGAATCAGTTAATCTTCAATCTAAATCAGTCTTGATTTGAATATTCGTAAGTCAAATAGACCATATTTTTACGTTTTCTTAGCTCATACATGTTTAATTTCCAATTATTATCAAATCATAAAAAATTACAAATGCTTACCATTGCCAAACTAATTATGAAACTTATTAGTTTCAGCTTTACATTGTTTCAAAAGCGATGAAAATTTATATAATTTATCTAACTGACAAACGAATAATTATCGATCTGTTTTTGTTTATTTTGAAATCATTTGTGGAAAGGATTGAGAAATCCAATAAATAAAGCTTTTTTTAAAAAAAAAAAGTGTTAGTATCATATGATACTGTTTAAAATATTTGTTTAAATTTTGACGATACTTATTGGTAAAATTCATGTCAACAAATCATTCTTTTTTCAGTCCTTAAGGTTCTAAATTATTCTAGACCAAATTATCATTAAATTATCGAAATTTAAATCAAATTTCTCGTATGAAAGAGACAAACGAGTTGCCTGAAATGATCAAACATATAATTATAGAAAAAAAATCAGTTTATCTTGAGTCTTATTATCTCGATTTGAATATTCCAAAGTCAACTTTTTCACCATGTTCCAAACGTTTTCTTAGCTCAAACATATTTAGTTTTGAGTGAAAATTAAATCATGAAAAACTAGTGCATCCATACTTTAGCTTTAAAGTATTGTTCCAAGAAATATGTTTAATTTTAAATGATTATAAATAATTCGTTAATGGTACACATTAACCAGAGCGTTTGCACCTAGATTTGTGTAACACACATTTAAGTATTTTGAAATCTTCGAGAACTATCGCTATAATTTTAGATTCATCCCTTAAAGTATTATTTTTACAATCTAATGGTTGCAGCATTTAGACAATCTTTAGATACCCAATGATGTTTTTTTTTACTATTTGAAAAAAATTGAATTCAATAATGACGTTATTGATCGGTTAAATAAAAAGGTGCAGGTGGTTATGTTCTACATGACCAAAATGACAAAGAACTTTGTACAAAACTCAAAAAATCATGCTATTTTTATTTATATTTTTTAATTCTTTGTCAATTTATTTAATCCTGAGTAATTAATTCTAATTAAATATTTGCATTCAATGGCACCTCTGTGGATATAAATTGCCCATATTGCCCCAAGTAGAATGGCTCGATAAACGTCCCCTCGGTAGAATCTTCCCTCAGGGCCATGGCTACTCCGGGTGTGGCCAATCCTGTCAAAATGGCCATTTTCGTTACCAGTATCAAAAACCATGAATTTTGATACCCATATTGCCCCAAGTCGTATGGTTCGATAAATGTCCCCCCGGTAGAACCTTCTCCAAGGCACTGGCCACTCCGGGTGTGGCCAATCCTGTCAAAATGGCAATTTTCACTACCACACCCAAAGTTAAAGAACGAGGGGATAGTCCTAACGAAAAGAAGCGTGAGGAAAGTGCTATTTTGCGAGAGTATAGTCCTCTCGCGTGTTCATTCGCTCATTGGAATAGTTCATCCTACTGAATGGCTTATATGGACAAATGACCACCATTCAGTCACCGAACCATGGTGGCCCATACGGCAAAGGCACGGATCAATATGCCGAAGGTCTTGGGTTCACGTCTCGGTACCGGTTCGTTTTTTTATGGATGAACTGTTTTTGAAGATGAACCCATGAGTAAAGTACTCTCGGTAATTTCGGGATGTATCCTCTCGGTCCGCACACAGTAACATTTTACTACCGAATCGTGCTCTTTATACTCTCGAATGCCGATGTCCAGTTCTGGGTGCAGTATCAAAAACCATGAATTTTGATATCCATATTGCCCCAAGTCGTATGGTTCGATAAATGTACCCCCGGTAGAACCTTCTTCAGGACACTGGCCACTCCGGGTGTGGCCAATCCTGTCAAAATGGCCATTTTCACTACCAGTATAAAAAACCATGAATTTTGATACCCATATTGCCCCAAGTCGAAAGGTTTGGCCTCGTGGCGCGGTGGTTAGCGGCTTCGGCTGCCGATTCCTAAGTTGCTATGGGGCTGCGGGTTCGATTCCCGCCTTATCCTTCTGGAGCTTTTCGTTCAATGTTTGTCTCGTTTAATATAAGTGTTCAGTCTGCAAAGACGGTGTGATTGTCTTGTCTTTAAATGTCCCCCCGGTAGAACCTTCCCTCAGGGCCATGGCCACTCCGGGTGTAACCATCCTGTCAAAATGGCCATTTTCATTATCAGTATCAAAAATCATGAATTTTGATATCCATATTGCCCCAAGTCGTATGGTTCGATAAATGTACCCCCGGTAGAACCTTCTTCAGGACACTGGCCCAAGTCGAATGGTTCGATAAATGTCCCCCCGGTAGAACCTTCCCTCAGGGCCATGGCCACTCCGGGTGTGGCCAATCTTGTCAAAATGGCCATTTTCATTATCAGTATCAAAAACCATGAATTTTGATACCCATATTGCCCCAAGTCGAATGGTTCGATAAATGTCCCCCCGGTAGAACCTTCCCTCAGGGCCATGGCCACTCCGGGTGTGGCCAATCCTGTCAAAATGGCCATTTTTACTACCAGTATAAAAAACCATGAATTTTGATACCCATATTGCCCCAAGTCAAAAGGTTTGATAAATGTCCCCCCGGTAGAACCTTCCCTCAGGGCCATGGCCACTCCGGGTGTGGCCAATCTTGTCAAAATGGCCATTTTCATTATCAGTATCAAAAACCATGAATTTTTATACCCATATTGCCCCAAGTCGAATGGTTCGATAAATGTCCCCCCGGTAGAACCTTCCCTCAGGGCCATGGCCACTCCGGGTGTGGCCAATCCTGTCAAAATGGCCATTTTTACTACCAGTATCAAAAACCATGAATTTTGATACCCATATTGCCCCAAGTCAAAAGGTTTGATAAATGTCCCCCCGGTAGAACCTTCCCTCAGGGCCATGGCCACTCCGGGTGTGGCCAATCTTGTCAAAATGGCCATTTTCATTATCAGTATCAAAAACCATGAATTTTTATACCCATATTGCCCCAAGTCGAATGGTTCGATAAATGTCCCCCCGGTAGAACCTTCCCTCAGGGCCATGGCCACTCCGGGTGTGGCCAATCCTGTCAAAATGGCCATTTTTACTACCAGTATCAAAAACCATGAATTTTGATACCCATATTGCCCCAAGTCGAATGGTTCGATAAATGTCCCCCCGGTAGAACCTTCCCTCAGGGCCATGGCCACTCCGGGTGTGGCCAATATCCTACCAGTTGGTCCCAACCCCATTGCCTTAAATCATTCTGGTTTTCGAGTGACCGATCTAACAATCTTCGTTAGAACAGAATTCCTCCCAAGTTGGTGCACAACCTGTGTCTTTCAATGTGTGCATGTGTGTGTGAGCAATAAAATTACCACCGTCGATCCGTCTCTGACGGATTTTCGAATAAAACAAAAATTGTTCAGAGGCTATCTGTTACTTATATAGTTTGCATGAAATGTGGCAACAATGGTGCAGCATTCTCGCGTGACAGTTCCAAGAAAGCAGGAGACGAGGCAAAATTTGCACCATGTTGCCACATTTCATGCTAACTATATAAGCTAACAGATAGCCTCTGAACAATTTTAGTTTTATTCGAAAATCCGTCAGAGACGGATCGACGGTGATAATTTTATTGCTCACACACACATGCACACATTGAAAGACACAGGTTGTGCACCAACTTGGGAGGAATTCTGTTCTAACGAAGATTGTTAGATCGGTCACTCGAAAACCAGAATGATTTAAGGAAACGGGGTTGGGACCAAACTGGTAGGATATTGGCTACACCCGGAGTGGCCATGGCCCTGAGGGAAGGTTCTACCGGGGGGACATTTATCGAACCATTCGACTTGGGGCAATATGGGTATCAAAATTCATGGTTTTTGATACTGGTAGTGAAAATGGCCATTTTGACAGGATTGGCCACACCCGGAGTGGCCATGGCCCTGAGGGAAGGTTCTACCGGGGGGACATTTATCGAACCATTCGACTTGGGGCAATATGGGTATCAAAATTCATGGTTTTTGATACTGGTAGTGAAAATGGCCATTTTGACAGGATTGGCCACACCCGGAGTGGCCATGGCCCTGAGGGAAGGTTCTACCGGGGGGACATTTATCGAACCATTCGACTTGGGGCAATATGGGTATCAAAATTCATGGTTTTTGATACTGGTAGTGAAAATGGCCATTTTGACAGGATTGGCCACACCCGGAGTGGCCATGGCCCTGAGGGAAGGTTCTACCGGGGGGACATTTATCGAACCATTCGACTTGGGGCAATATGGGTATCAAAATTCATGGTTTTTTATACTGGTAATGAAAATGGCCATTTTGACAGGATTGGCCACACCCGGAGTGGCCATGGCCCTGAGGGAAGGTTCTACCGGGGGGACATTTATCGAACCATTCGACTTGGGGCAATATGGGTACCAAAATTCATGATTATTGATACTGGTAGTGAAAGTGGCCATTTTGACAGGATTGATCACAACCGGAGTGGCCATGGCCCTGAAGGAAGGTTCTACCGGGGGGACATTTATCGAACCATTCGACTTGGGGCAATATGGGTATCAAAATTCATGGTTTTCGATACTGGTAATAAAAATTACGGGAACGTTTTCCCGGGAGGGTTCTGTTGGATGACGTTGTAGGGCTTTGGTGTATTGGGCAAAGTTGTAGACGAGAAAATTTGATGAAAGTTTGTCAAAGGTGCCAAATTTGTAGCTCTTAATCTACTCGAGATATACGCCATTTTTGCAAAAATGGTAAAAAAGCACTTTTTTGGTGATAACTTAAAATGTTAGCATTTTAGCGGCCTATTATGTTCTGAAGAGTTGTTTATGACATAAAATTTCCTAGTTTTGCCGAAGACAGCAAAATGTTTTGAGCCTTTATTGAGGAGTTTAAAAAAATTTAAGTGATTTTGAGCCTATTTTCAAGTTGCAATGTTTTCAAATGGCGCATTTTGGCGCATAATCAAACAATGCACCTGAAAGTACACACTTTCAACTACATTTTCTGAAAATATTTTCATGTTTATTTGTGTCTATTTTCAGATATCTCAATTTGAATTCGTCAGATTTTTAATAAATTTATTTTTAAATGTTATTCGAAATCATAATGAATACAAGGTGAAAATCGGTAAATTGAAGGGTAAATTGATCGATTTTTATGGAAATTACATCGTCTATGAAAAATTACGACAACTTTTCCAGAGTGACCTAATATAACAGGAAATACTTAATTCTAAATACGGACAATCATTTAAAATTTTCACTTACATTATTTTTGAGAAAACATGTTTTTATTCATAATTTTAAAATATATATCATAATTTTAAGCATGAACAATGTATTTTCCATAAAAAACGATCAATTTACCGATTATTACCACGTTTCAATAATATTCCGCTTAAAAATTATAATTAAATTGATTAAAAACCGTCAAATTCAAATTGAGATATCTAAAATAGACACCGATAGACACGGAGATATATTCAGAAAATCTAGTTGAAAGTGTGTACTTTCATGTGCATTGATCGGTTTTGAGCCAAAATGCGCCATTTTGAAAACATTGCAACTTGAAAATAGTTTCAAAATCACTTTAAAATGGTTATAAGTAAAAGTAACAGTAAATCTTTCCCAGTTCCTTAGGGGAACACCCTTGAAGAGTATCGGGGACAGCAATTACAAAGCGGATACTGTGGCAGTTTCAAAAATGGTTATAACTCCTCAATAAAGGCTCAACACATTTTGCTGTCTTCGGCAAAACTAGGAAATTTTATGTCATAAACAACTCTTCAGAACATAGTAGGCCGCTAAAATGCCAACATTTTAAGTTATCATCAAAAAAGTGCTTTTTTACCATTGTTGCAAAAATGGCGTATATCTCGAGTAGATTAAGAGCTACAAATTTGGCGCCTTTGACAAACTTTCATGAAATTTTCTCCTCTACAACTTTGCCCAATACACCAAAGCCCTACAACGTCATCCAACAGAACCCTCCCGGGAAAACCTTCCCGTAATTTTTATTACCAGTATCGAAAACCATGAATTTTGATACCCATATTGCCCCAAGTCGTATGGTTCGATAAATGTCCCCCCGGTAGAACCTTCTTCATGGCACTGGCAACTCCGGGTGTGGGCAATCCTGTCAAAATTGCCATTTTCACTACCAGTATCAAAAACCATGAATTTTGATACCCATATTGCCCCAAGTCGAATGGTTCGATAAATGTCCCCCCGGTAGAACCTTCCCTCAGGGCCATGGCCACTCCGGGTGTGGCCAATCCTGTCAAAATGGCAATTTTCACTACCAGTATCAAAAACCATGAATTTTGATACCCATATTGCCCCAAGTCGAATGGTTCGATAAATGTCCCCCCGGTAGAACCTTCCCTCAGGGCCATGGCCACTCCGGGTGTGGCCAATCCTGTCAAAATTGCCATTTTCACTACCAGTATCAAAACCATGAATTTTGATACCCATATTGCCCCAAGTCGAATGGTTTGATAAATGTCCCCCCGGTAGAACCTTCCCTCAGGGCCATGGCCACTCCAGGTGTGGCCAATCCTGTCAAAATGGCCATTTTCACTACCAGTATCAAAAACCATGAATTTTGATACCCATATTGCCCCAAGTCGAATGGTTCGATAAAAGTCCCCCCGGTAGAACCTTCCCTCAGGGCCATGTCCACTCCGGGTGTGGCCAATCCTGTCAAAATGGCCATTTTCACTACCAGTATCAAAAACCATGAATTTTGATACCCATATTGCCCCAAGTCGAATGGTTCGATAAATGTCCCCCCGGTAGAACCTTCCCTCAGGGCCATGGCCACTCCGGGTGTGGCCAATCCTGTCAAAATGGCCATTTTCACTACCAGTATCAAAAACCATGAATTTTGATACCCATATTGCCCCAAGTCGAATGGTTCGATAAATGTCCCCCCGGTAGAACCTTCCCTCAGGGCCATGGCCACTCCGGGTGTGGCCAATCCTGTCAAAATGGCCATTTTCACTACCAGTATAAAAAACCATGAATTTTGATACCCATATTGCCCCAAGTCGAATGGTTCGATAAATGTCCCCCCGGTAGAACCTTCCCTCAGGGCCATGGCCACTCCGGGTGTGGCCAATCCTGTCAAAATGGCCATTTTCACTACCAGTATCAAAAACCATGAATTTTGATACCCATATTGCCCCAAGTCGAATGGTTCGATAAATGTCCCCCCGGTAGAACCTTCCCTCAGGGCCATGTCCACTCCGGGTGTGGCCAATCCTGTCAAAATGGCCATTTTCACTACCAGTATCAAAAACCATGAATTTTGATACCCATATTGCCCCAAGTCGAATGGTTCGATAAATGTCCCCCCGGTAGAACCTTCCCTCAGGGCCATGGCCACTCCGGGTGTGGCCAATCCTGTCAAAATGGCCATTTTCACTACCAGTATCAAAACCATGAATTTTGATACCCATATTGCCCCAAGTCGAATGGTTCGATAAATGTCCCCCCGGTAGAACCTTCCCTCAGGGCCATGGCCACTCCGGGTGTGGCCAATCCTGTCAAAATGGCCATTTTCACTACCAGTATCAAAAACCATGAATTTTGATACCCATATTGCCCCAAGTCGAATGGTTCGATAAAAGTCCCCCCGGTAGAACCTTCCCTCAGGGCCATGGCCACTCCGGGTGTGGCCAATATCCTACCAGTTTGGTCCCAACCCCGTTTCCTTAAATCATTCTGGTTTTCGAGTGACCGATCTAACAATCTTCGTTAGAACAGAATTCCTCCCAAGTTGGTGCACAACCTGTGTCTTTCAATGTGTGCATGTGTGTGTGAACAATAAAATTATCACCGTCGATCCGTCTCTGACGGATTTTCGAATAAAACTAAAATTGTTCAGAGGCTATCTGTTAGCTTATATAGTTAGCATGAAATGTGGCAACATGGTGCAAATTTTGCCTCGTCTCCTGCTTTCTTGGAACTGTCACGCGAGAATGCTGCACCATTGTTGCCACATTTCATTCGTTGCAGACCCCTTCCGCAGTACCAAGCATGCAACATTTTCGTAACGCGCGACATTTTTCGTTTTTCTGGATTGACACCTCACCAGAATAGAGCCCTTAGGACAAAGTTCTTTGTCAAAAAAAAATAATTACAGTTTTTGGTTCAACAAAATTTAAGCATCACGATAGCTTTTTTTTTTAGAAATTTGAAACAATCAAATGGTTTTAAAAATGTAATTTTGAGCATGCCAAGCTTTAAATATTTAAACTATCATGAGCTTTTATACAAATACTGCATCGACTAACAAATCCAAAAATAAATATGGAATCACTAAAATATGATGACTCAATCTCGTCTTATGACAAATCATCACTTCCTTAAAGATTGTCAATAGAACAATCTCCCACATCATCAAATTTAACCCATCACTTTGAACACCCTTTCACTATCAGCGTTCACTTTTCGAGAACATATCCGACCTCTGCACCGAAGAACCCGCTTAAACGACATCCAAATGCTAGCAGCAGCAATTGTATTTTTGATTTGGATCGGCTGCACCATCCAATTGCCCCACTTTATTCATCAGTACACCCTCGTTAGGTGCATCTTCCTCCCGTCTGTGACATTCGATGACGTTCACATTACTATTATGTTTGGGGGGTTGCTCTCAAATGTTTGCTGAATGCAACATGCTGCGGTGCAGTTTCAACATTGTTGCACACCTGGTGCAATAGCTACCACGTTGTTTGCTCGATCACGATTCCATTCAGCTATCAACTTCACTATCAACAGTCCATTTTCTTTGTTTGAGTATGTTTTTTTTTTACTTTTTTGATAAAAAGTAGATGTCACTTACAATTTTCATTTTTGCTGGTTTTTTTTTCGATAACGACGTTATCACTTGATACTGGCACTGATTAACAAAAAAACTACAAACTATTTCGCTCTACTTTAGAGGGCCTGAGATCGCCTGAGCCACCAAACAGTTAAGGACTCTGTCTCGAGAGCACTCGACTGGATGCTGGATGACACTTGGTTGCACAAAAGAAGGCACAATTCGGAATGTACTCCTTCAACAACTAAGATTTGCTTTATATAGCATCACTTGCCGCCGTTCTCGACGATCGAGACTGTTACTCTCAGTTTCGTTTGGTCTGAACACTGTTTTCTGCAGCTTCATTCCTGTTGTACATTCTACCTCTACTCCTTCTACTGCTGCTGCTGTTGCTTCTTCTTCCACTTCCTCTCAAACCCCCCCAAACCTGACTGACTGATTCGAACCTCCACCCCCACCACCCACCAACAATACTTAGTTTAACTTAAATCAAATTGATATCGTTCGCTCACAGCCAAACTTTGAGCGAGACCGCGCCACCACATTCATTGATTCTGGCCGATCAATCCGCGGAGAGGATTCTCCCGAGCCATCCATCCTGGTTGCAGGGGGAAAGGGTCGGTGGCCACGATGAGGACGTGCCGGTTGGTTTCGTTCGGCGGTTGAACCACGAAAATTGAGCGGTAGGTCACTGCTGGTGCTGCTGCTGCTGGCTAGATGGGACAGGGTCGTAGTCACAGGTGATTTTCAAAAACTCAAAAATATCAATTCAAATTTGTTATTTCGGATTTCTTTTTTTTTTCAATTTTCTTATCTCCATGTTTTAATTTTCATAAAAATGTCAAACTGTCAAATTACAGAGTTACAGTATGAACTAGGGTGCCCAGAAAAAAAATTCCAATAAATATCCAATAAATAATCTCACTTTTGGGAATTTTGGATTTGGGTCAGAGTCCTAAAAAAGCTCAAGGAACAATATTCATCTTGTGGAGCGAGGTTTTGAAAAAAAAGTATCATATTCTGGGCACCCTAAGAGCCTTCAAATAATACCCAATGGAAATACCCATAATTTTATTATGGTGATATTTTATCAATAACGCTAAAAGTTGTGCTTTTCCATAGAAATGAGTTTCCAATACGTTTTGCTGATGGCAGATGATGCTTAAAGTTCGAATAATTGTTTTGGACTCATTGGAAAGGTCTTTCAATTACCTATCCAAGGATGGGTCGGATGGTAGATCCGGACATAGTTAACATACAAATAAGTGTGATCCGGCTTCAAAAAAGTACAAAAATATAACTGAAGTGGTCATAACTTGAGACAGGGTTACCGGGGACAGGGATCATCGATGTTTTGGACTCATTGGAAAAGTCTTTTAATTACCTATACAACGATATATAACATGGTGATATTTAGTACGATTTCGATTTTAACGATTTACTAAGCATTTTTTTAAATACGATTTTAATTTAAGCATTTTTTAAATAATTGCAATAAAATATCTATTACATTCAAAACTACAACTACAAAACAATTCAAGAGTTGTTTTTTTTATAGGTCCGATAAGCTATTGTGTTTCATATTCCTATTAAAATAAAAAACTCTAGAATTATTTTTGGTGAAGCGAGTTGATTTTGTTGGCCCCACATTTATCAATAAAATTTCAACAACAACTGAGTTTGACCCATCAATTGCGAGAAATATGCCTTCAAATTATTTTAATTACCTCCAATATTTATTATTTAGCATCCCCATTTTTGCAAGCTATCACCATTTGGCAAGACAAAGACTTATGTATGCCAGAATAAAACCTATTTGGCATGAGACGATTGAAGACGTAGTAAATGATTTTTTTCCATAATTCATGAAAAGGTTTTAACAAAGGTTTATTAAGGCTATGAGGAGGTTGTTAGGATTCAGTGTTGAAGCCTTAAACTATGTATTGTATGTGTAGGTTTTATAAATAGGCCGTGACAACCTTCTGCGGAGGTCAATTTGGGGTTTAAGAGAGGTTTATCGGGATTCTGGGGGGTTTGTTACGACTAAGTGGTTTTAATGTAGGTTTTGGCAGATTGGTTTTATAGCGGTTGTAACAGCCAAGATAAAGCCAAAAATGTAACTTGGGAACTATCGTATACTTTTCAAAAAATCCTATGTACATAGAAACCCTTGGCACATTGGTTGTTTAAAAAAAAAACTCTAGAATTAGTCTCCCTCAAATGATGAAAAAAAAATGCACATTGGTTGCTTAAAAAATACTCAAGTGATGCAATAAAAAAAATAAATCTTAATCGTGATTTCCATTTTTTTTAATTACTTAAAAACGCTTTCAAGTTTTGCATGCATCACTTATTAAAAAAAAAAAAAAAAAACAGATAACAAAATCAAAAGTCTGACAAAAACTGGATTGTCTAGAATTTTTTTTTTTTTTATCAAATAAGAAGGCAAACATTTTTCAAAGTTTATGTAGGCTGATTCAGGTTGAAAAAGTGCATTGCCGTTGAGATATAGCATTTTGAAGTAGGTGGATCCAATTGTTGTCCTGTTTACTTGATATTGAGCATGAGCATGAGCATGGTTGACTGCCAATGAGCTGCTACTCCGTTATTGACAGATCAGCTGAAGTTAAACAATGAATCAAAAATGATCAGTGGGAGCCAACCATCCGTTCACTGTTTAACCTCTGAAGATCCCTACTTTATTAGTCAATACCGGCGCCCTCCCAAGAAGCCTGCAGTTCAACGAAAGGGAGGAATGTTAGTCCGATAGTTGAAGTTGCAGACTCATCAAGCACATAGTTTTTCGCTATATACTTGTTGATACCGCTTGAGACCGTTGAATCCACAGCATCTCCTTCAAGCATCACGTGATTAATATTTTTTTGGGTTAGTAGGATAAGGTATTGGCTTTTCGATGCCTCCCGAGCTACGGTGCTATGGGAAGGTCTTTCTGGTTAGCACACAAAATCACTCACACACACTTATTTTGCTCCACTATTAACTCGACGATCCAAATTGTCAGTGCGTCTTTCGATCATTATATAGAAATGGCTTTTTCACCGCAAAAAAAAAATAAAACCTCGAAAAATTTAAACACAATCCACCCGACGCCGTGCCTCCTGATCAACGATGATATAGGAAGGGCTTTGAAAATCACAAAACAATAAATTAAGACACACACAATTCACGACCAAAGGCACACAAAAAAAAAATCACTTTTCACTCCGAATATTTTTTACACCACCTTTACAAATTATGCACTCACCCCATACGAAAAGCGACACCAGTTGTCCTGTTTACTTGATATTAAAAGTCCGCTTAGAATTTACAATTAAGTTTTGATAGTTTAATGGTTTTAGAAAACTAGGAAAGTGTCAGTAAGTTTGAGTACGAGACTTATTCAGGTGCACTAAAAAAATGGATGTCCAATGGACGTTTCAAGTTACCGTCGCCCTGAGTAAATCGAGACTATAATCTAAATTGGGACAAATATTTTGAAAGTAAAAAAAAGAAAGTTCAAATTTGAAAATCGATGTTCTTATTTTTCACACTGTGTCTGTTCTATCCGGCGCCAATCAAAATATTTCGCAAAACATGGCAAAAACAGCTGTCCCAGTTCACCCCATAAGTCCTGATCACTCCAGATAACGGTACCCGTATCGTCCCTAGAATATTTTTTTTCAGTTTCGTGAACCGGAATCAGTTACTTAATTTCTAAGATTATATTTTTGTTTTTTTTTTTTACTTATGAAAAGCCTGTACAGTAAAACTCATCGAAGTAAGGGTTGATGCATGTTGAAACGTTTTTAAATTTGTAATTTTGGCAACAAAACAATTGATTTTCTTCAGTACAACCCTGGCCATCGAACCTCCCCAAGCAAGCAAATAATTTTCAGCAATTCCATTCCTCATCGTCGTGTTTGCCTATATTAAACCCCCATCATCGACAGCAGCAGCCTCCTCTCAGCACAGCATAAGGCCTCACGGTAGTCCACCAGCATCATCTTCGTGCACCGCGCCAAGACAGGTGAGAGATCAATCGTATGCCTCGCGAGAGAAGGAGTCACTTTTGTTTTGAATCCAAGTTCAACAATCTCCTCGACGCTAGGGAGCTGAAGTTTGTGCCGGTTGCTGATTGCGGCAGTTGTAACGAGCACGTCCAATAAGCCACACAACGAGCAGCAGCCAGCGACGAAAAGTGCATCTGCGATGACAATGCATTCCTCGGTTTTTGCTATGGCGCGTGGAGGTCTTCGCAGCTCGCGGGTTTTGAAGTTCAAGTTTCCCGGTCAGTCTAATCCGGTGGAGATTGCCGTGCGAACGACAATCCTTTTTTTCCATTTTCCACCCTGAATAATGAGCGAATCTGTGACAGCTCATTGTAATATTTGACGTTATCTGATCGAGCTGTACACTTAAAACAAAATTGAGACCGATTGTATCTTCTTTGTTGTGGCTGGTTTGCTGCAATGAGGATATAAATTGATGACACTATTCAGGGAAAGAGTTGTAAATACCGTCTAATGAAGGAAAATGATTTTATCTAAAATTCGATTTATTAGACGAGGACTCTGACATTGGATACTGTTTATGAGTGTCGTAATTGTCGAGGTTGAAAAGACAATTTAACAGATCATGTTGTTTAAAATAATATTTATTCATTGTGCCTAAAAGATTAACACCAGAAAATATTAGCCTCATAACAATAGCTCTAGAGCAGGAAAGCAATCACAAGACAAAATGTACAGATTAGTGGAAATCTTTACGTAAAAGATCTATCATTTTCTCTGAACTAGTCAGGAAATTTTAAATAATTACATCCACCAGGGGTGCTATCAAATTGTGACCAAATGCTGCGAAGGGGGAATGAAGACAAAACCTAGAGCAACATTCGAAAAGAGTGCATAATCATGTTGACCACTTTTTATCAAAACTTGTAGTTATGAAAGGTAGCTAGGAAGGCCAGATTTTTTAAGCAAATGAAAAATACGAAATTATTACGAATGGAATTTAATCATACTGAGCTTGATAGAGAAATTACCTCAAGCAGCAGTTAACAATAAAAATAATAATTTGAATACTCTCAAAGTGTCACGGTTTTTTCAATGTATATAAATTCAAGTAGCAAAAAGGACTGACGTTTCGGAGTCTTAAATAATTTTTCACTAAGCACAGAAAGAATTTGTTTAATAGAACAAAATGTTATTGTATCAAAATTAAAAAAAAATCTTAAAATCTTTAGGACTCTTAATACGTAAAACAAATTCTAAAGTAAATGTGAAATATGTTTGATTTTCGAAACATAGTTATGATGGCAAATAAAAATCATATTTTTCATGAAAAATATTTTAAAATATGTTTTCTGCAAAGAAGTTACTTTTTATTACTAAATTTAAAGTTTATATAAACTTTATTTAAAAAATTTGTTTATTATGATTTTTTTATGAAACATAAAAAAACTTACAATAACCCTTTGGACATAAACTTAATTCAATTTGCACACTTTTCAAATTAATTATGTGGCTTTCAAAGTCCCAGATAATTTTTTTTTTTAAATGGCCGGCATTGAAAAAATATTAAGCAATGAAATTTTATTAATCAACAAGCCTTACCCGACAAACTTTGTCTTGTCTCCTTTTTTGTATTTTGACGTTTTGAGCTGTTTGCTTATTCAGCCTCCTGTGATCAAAATTTGATTTTACGTAACTTTCTCCATACAATTTGCCGATGCTCCGGAATCGGTTCCAGAGTGGCCAAAGTGTCAATTAGTTAGCGTAAGAACCTTCCTTGAGCTTATACGAACCCAACGCAACAAAAAGCACCTCGATCCGACGCTCCGTATTGAACTGATTCGCGTTCGAACAAAACCATCGAAATTTTTTATATATGAGCAATTCTCTACCAAACCCGGAAATGGATTTTATTTGTATTTTTTGATTTGGCTCAAACTTTGTGGGGGCCTTCCCTGTGACCAAATAAGCTATTTTGTGTCATTGGTTCACCCATACAAGTCTCCATACAATTTTGGCTGCTGTCCATACAAAAATGGTATGTAAATATTCAAACAGCTGTAACTTTTGAGTGAATTTTCTGATCAATTTGGTGTCTTCGGCAAAGTTGTAGGTATTGTTGAGGACAATTGAGAAAAAAATATGTACACGGAAAAAAAAATTTGCATATTTTTTTATCAACTTTTTTTTCACTAAAACTCAATTTCCCAAAATACGTATTTTTTGATTTTCGAGATTTTTTGATATGTTTTAGGGGACTAAAATCTGCAACTTTTGAGCTATAGAGAAACATCGTCAAAAAAACTGCCGCCAAGTTATGAATTTTTGAAAAAATAGTGATTTTTGGAAAAAATCCAAATTTCATGTAAAAACAAATTTGAAATCAATTTTTAATGCAAAATTGAATTTGCAATCGAAAACTACGTTACAATTTTTTTGATAAAGGGCTTCGTTTTCAAGATATAGGCACCGAAAGTTTGATTTTAGCAAAATATTTGCAGTTTTTCGGTTTTTAAAAATAGTGACCATGAGCGACCATTTCTAAAAATATTTTTTTTGAAAAGTTCAGAAAATTTGCTAAAAAATTGTCGAAGAGACATTGAAGATTGGACCTCGGGTTGCTGAGATACAGCCGCTTTAAGAAAAAGAAACACGAAAATTGAAGTTTTCTAAGTCTCACCAAAACAACTCACCATTTTCTATTGTCGATATCTCAGCAAATAATGGTTCGATTTTCAATGTTAATGCATGAAACATTCGTGAAATTTTCCGATATTTTCGAAAAAAATATTTTGAAAAAAATTAAATCAAGACAAACATTTTAAAAGGGCCAAACATTGAATATTACGCCTATTTAAAATGTTAGTCTTGATTTAATTTTTTTCAAAATATTTTTTCGAAAAGATCGGAAAATTTCACGAATGTTTCATGTATTAACATTGAAAATCGAACCATTATTTGCTGAGATATCGAAAATAGAAAATGGTGGGTTGTTTTGGTGAGACTTAGAAAACTTCAATTTTCGTGTTTATTTTTCTTAAAGCGGCTGTATCTCAGCAACCCGAGGTCCAATCTTCAATGTCTCTTAGACAATTTTATAGCAAATTTTCTGAACTTTTCAAAAAAAATATTTTTAGAAATGGTCGCTCATGGTCACTATTTTTAAAAACCGAAAAACTGCAAATATTTTGCTAAAATCAAACTTTCGGTGCCTATATCTTGAAAACGAAGCCCTTTATCAAAAAAATTGTAACGTAGTTTTCGATTGCAAATTCAATTTTGCATTAAAAATTGATTTCAAATTTGTTTTTACATGAAATTTGGATTTTTTCCAAAAATCACTATTTTTTCAAAAATTCATAACTTGGCGGCAGATTTTTTGACCATGTTTCTCTATAACTCAAAAGTTGCGGATTTTAGTCCCCTAAAACATATCAAAAAATCTCGAAAATCAAAAAATACGTATTTTGGGAAATTGAGTTTCAGTGAAAAAAAAGTTGATAAAAAAATCTGCAAATTTTTTTTTCCGTGTACATATTTTTTTCTCAATTGTCCTCAACAATACCTACAACTTTGCCGAAGACACCAAATTGATCAGAAAATTCACTCAAAAGTTACAGCTGTTTGAATATTTACATACCATTTTTGTATGGACAGCAGCCAAAATTGTATGGAGACTTGTATGGGTGAACCAATGACACAAAATAGCTTATTTGGTCACAGGGAAGGCCCCCACAAAGTTTGAGCCAAATCAAAAAATACAAAAAAATAAAAATGGTCGAAATCGGCCGATTTCGTAGAGAGTTGCTCATATATATAGATTAAATTTCAAACAATATCACCCCAATTTACAGTTCATTTTATGTAGATAGTGCCTCAGGACTTCTTAGACCAAATTAAAACATTTTTTAATAATAGTATTTAAAAAAAATATCTATGCTAATGCTTACAAAAAAATTGTTCAGTTTTTTTAAACGCATTTTATAATATTTGATTTTTTTATTTGAATTAAACACAAATATGCAATAAAAAAAATAATTCATTGAAAATTCAGTTTCATCAAATTGTAATTATAACAGGATCATGAAAATATTTTTTCAAGTAAATTTTTATAATTTCAAAAGTCGTGATCTTTTTTTTAATGAAGAAATATGAAAAATTTGAATAGTTTGAACAATGACCCAATTGTTGCTTAAAATACAGCCTCTGATCGAAAAGCCCCAAAATGCTGTTAAATTTCCAAAAAATAAATATCGAATAATATCAATTTTTATTAAACAAGCCTTACCCGACAAACTTCGTTCTGCCTTTTTTTTTGTTTGTTGACGTTTTTTGATTTTTTGCTTATTCAGCCTCCTGTGATCAAAATATGATTTTACGTAACTTTTTCCATACAATTTGCCGATGCTCCGAAATCGGTTCCAGAGTAGCCAAATTGTCAATTAGTTAGCGTAAGAACCTTCCTTAGGCTTATACGAACCCAACGCAACAAAGAGCACCTCGATCCGACGCTCCTTATTGAACTGGTTCGCGTTCGAACAAAACCGTCGAAATATTTTATAAATATAGATATGCTAGATCAACGATGCCAGATTATTTTATGGGAGATCTGTATTTTCTTAAAAATAAATCTGTATTTTATCTGTATCATGTCAAATTTGAAGCCATACAAGACATTTGTAAAATTTCAACAGCAGATTTAAGCTTTTTAATCATATTAAAGCATAATTCAATTACTAAATTGTTGAAAAAACCTGTAAATACACATTTTTGTGATTTTTGTAATTGAAAAATCTTTAAAATACAGATTTATCTGTATATCTGGCATGGCTGTGCGAGATTGATATTATTTTTTAAGTGAATTGCTTACTTTTTGGAAAACTTGTTTATGGCAATTTTAAAATCCATGCTGAATTTAAATCCTTTTTGAAATAACATTTTATTTAACAACGTTAACAATTCGTCACAAAATCCCATTATTTTTTCCTCAGAGAAAAACAGTAAATTCATTCATAAATTCAATCTGTAGCACTCAATAGACAATTAGAGAATATGTCACAAAGAGACTCGTAGGCATTTCAAGACTGTCACGCTTGCATAATTATCCTTGACTACCAGATCTGTCGAAGCTCATTATCACAAAAGTGGTGAAGATCACTTTGAAATGTGAGATAAATGTAGACGACAACCACTTCACTTTATTTTGCTCACAATGGCTCTGAATTTCCACAGTACAGTAAATCTTCCAACTTCAACTTTGCAAAATGATTCAACAATTACCATATCCGTAGCATCAACATTCTGCAGCTAATAGCTTCCTCAGGCCCTCCGCAATCACCTAACATTCCACACAGGCTCGATTCGATTACCCTCAAAAGGTAGCAGCAGCAGCATCACTTTGGTGAGACAAAATGCCAACCATTCCGATAATGTGGTGAATCTTCCCTGCACTCTCGTCCTCGTGAACTGCATTCCACCAACCTGATGTTGTTCTATTCACTCGCATATATAATATTGGTCTAAAATGGGAAAATCGATTAAGACAAAAATGCTTGAAGCACTCGGTGCCGACCCTCGGAGTCATAAATCATAATCGCAAATGTGTATCATGATTTGAACTCACGCGCGCGCTCGATCCCCAGCATATTGTCCAAGCCCTGCAAAGTTGGCATTTTTCCCTTCAAATTTTAGTTGTGGGCCTCGTGGGATCCCTTTGGCGCGAGACACATGTTTATCTAGCAACCATCATAACGACGATCTGGCCCAAACTGCCGGCAGATGTGATTTAATTGTGACGTAGGGGAAAGGTGGGTATTTTCAGCGGTGAACAACTTTTGACTCTTTAGGGACTTCGATTGCTTCGTAATTTCATTAGTACAAGATGTGAATTAAAATAAATTAGTATATTTTTAAAAAAAATCCTGATTGAATTAGTTATGCAGCTCAACTTGCCAATATTCCCAACCTCCAATAGTGGCCAGGGTTAGGTCAACATCTGTGAGTCGCCGCAGTCCTGGAGGGCCCCTCCAAGAAGTCGTTAAATATCGAAGCTCATTAAAATTCGTTGCACTCCCCCACGGCGGTTCGCTCTATTTCACACTCTATTTACAGCCAGCCAATCGGCGTTCCATTTGCCAGCAGCCGTGGCACATATTTCGTGGATGAAATCCCCCCTGTTCTAAGCGGGGGCCAAAAAATTGCAACAATTTGGTGCACGAACCACTCTTTTTTGCGCAAAAGAGCATCTTGAGAACGATTTGCATTTTAGTACAAGCTTTGGATTCTACTCTGGATTGGCCAATTTCCCCTTCCGTGCCGTTGGGGGGAGAGCCGCTTAAAGTGTTCACCTATCTCTCAATCCGTGGGTAAAACCTTGTTCAAAGACGTTACGGATGATCGAGCCCGAAAAAGTCCAAGATTGACTCGAGGGCGAAATGAAATGATCCATTGAGAGCAGATGCCTACGGGGGTCTGGGCGTACTGGGTAGGTGGCGTGGATAGTAAAGTGCATCGAAACGAGACCGGGATTTATGCGCCACTCAGCCGGTGAAGATCGGATGGTTTGCTCAATGGTAAGCTAGAACGAGCCTAACGTGAAACCAGTTTGGGGCGGGCTGGTTGATCCAATCTCGACGATCGATGGTTTATGAGTTTTGTGCCACTGATTTTTTAATCAATGCTGAAAGCTTGCTGTTAGAGATCTGGTAAAGATTGATTGACTTGAGAAATAGTTGATTTCGTTAAATCAATAGAAAATACCTAGACAGCTATTCGCCTTTGTTAATCAATTTAATCATGCAGTCGATTAAAAAAATCATTATATAAACTTTTTTTTTATTCTGACCATTTTTGTGACAGTTTGATAATTCATTGTTGACCGATTCTTAGCGGAGCTACACCAAAATGCAACTTTTTTCAATTTTCAATGTGAGTTTTTGAATGAAATATTTTATTTTTATTATGATTCAATAATTGCAATATGCTTAAAATGCGTTTTCTTACCTCAAACGCCAAAAATATTCACCAAATGAGGTCTACAAGCCATTCAATGGGAGAGGAGTTTTTTCATAAATCTGCTCCTTTCGTTGTTTAAGTCAAATTACCTCATTAAAAACACCAATCTTGAAAATGTTTTGAAGAATTCTGTTTAAAGATTTTGAATTTTAGAGTGTTTCTTGACATTTCTGTCATTTAAAAATAAATGAAAAGATCAAATTTTAATCCCGATTTATTTATTTTTCATGTTTTGTTGACAACGTGCAGCAAAACATATTTTTTCGCGCGAGTCGTGTACATTCAAAAAACTAAAAAATAAATAAAAAAAAATGACTTTTTAATACAAGTGCTGCAAAGTTGACATTTTCACACTCAAATCAGTGGCATAAAGAATTTTCAGCATTTCAGGCTATTTTCCGCCGATTTCATGCATTTTTTATTTTTTGTATTTTTTATTCGACTCAAACATTATAGAGGCCTTTCCTCGACTAAGAGTCAATGTTGTGTCATTAGTTCA
The DNA here is from genome assembly GCF_016801865.2 of Culex pipiens pallens. Classification (NCBI taxonomy): domain Eukaryota; kingdom Metazoa; phylum Arthropoda; class Insecta; order Diptera; family Culicidae; genus Culex; species Culex pipiens. The sequence goes on from NC_068938.1 coordinate 52,115,897, forward strand.
CCCATACAAGCCTCCATACAATTTTGGCAGTTGGAGCTCAAAAATTATCAAAAAACTGTATATTTTGAAAATTGTATCTGATCGATTTGGTGTCTACGGCAAAGGTGTAGGTTTTTATTAAAACAATTAGAAAAGTAGGTGCAGAATAGAGCGGCAAATTTTCCGTCCCGGGAAAAAATTCCCGGGAATTCCCGGGATTTCCAAGAAAAAATATTTCCCGTTTCCACGGAAATTTGTAAATTTTCCGGGAATTCCCTAGATTTAAGCATTTACATTTACCTAACTTCTTGGCACAATGTTTTTAATTTACGAAAAATAATAATGAAAACTCAGTTTTATTTTATTTTATTCAATTTATTTTGTTATTGAACTTATCAGTTCTTCTGAGATTTTCATATAATGGTATATTTAAGGTAATATTAATTTCTGAAGCTTTTACAACTGGGATCTTTTTTACTTGTTAAGCAACAAAAATTTCGAGATTTTGGAATGACAATAAGCTATTATAATTCTGGTTAGTTTTTTAAACGAAATTTGTTCTTAGATCATTTGAAAATAAGGTAACACTTTCCGCCAAGATCAAAATATATGTTTTTATGATTTTTTGATTTTGGCCAAATCGAAATGAATGTAAAAAATATCATTTGATGTTTGAATGAAGAATTTGGTTATTTTTTTTAAGTGTTCGAGAAATTGTTGAGAAAAAGTTGGTCGCCGTTGGTAATGGCCGTTCATGGTAACGGACGACGCAACAAAAAGAAACGCAAAAAGTAACTTTTTCAAAACTTTTTTTTTGTGAAATCGCAATAACTCGTGATGATTACAAGCAAACCCCTTATGTTAATGCATCATTTTTTTTTTCGATAGTTCAATTCAATAGTTTTCAATTGAAAACCCATTTGAAGAATTGTTAGCCAAACATACATTAACATAAAATTGTTACATCTTTTACTAAGAAGTGAATGCTACGAATACTTAAATGATGTTAACATAAATCAGTAAAAAAATAAATATATTTTCTCGGAATCATCAAGTCATCACAAGGATGATGCCATCAATCATTTGATTGCAGTTACCAAAAAGCAAATTTTCGCTTTTATACCAACACTTATTAAAATTGACTAAACAAGAATTTTGTGATAAGATTTTGATAGATTTATTTTTAGAAATCAATTAAAAGTAAACATTTATATTAAAATAACTTGTAATTGTCTGCTCTACAACTTTGTAAATCATTGTTACACTCTTAAAAATAACCCTGCAAAGTTTGAAAAAACACGAAATTTTAAAATGATTTTTTTTCCATATGAAAACATTCTTTGTTTTCCCTTAAAATGACATGTTTCAATTTTTTTTACAGTTGAATAACGGAAAATAGCCGAGTTTTGAAAACTTTGTTAGTGTAAAAAATAGGGATTTTCAGAATTTTGAGTACGCCATCAAATCGGACGTTCAATTTTACATAAAAGTCCCTTTGACACTTAATTTCTATCTCATCACGAAGGTTAGTGAATTTTCACGATTTCACAGACATCGAGAAATTAGTAAAATTTGAATTTCACAGAATTAAATTTAACAATTTTTCAATAGTTCAATTCAATAGTTTTCAATTGAAAACCCATTTGAAGAATTGTTAGCCAAACATACATTAACATAAAATTGTTACATCTTTTACTAAGAAGTGAATGCTACGAATACTTAAATGATGTTAACATAAATCAGTAAAAAAATAAATATATTTTCTCGGAATCATCAAGTCATCACAAGGATGATGCCATCAATCATTTGATTGCAGTTACCAAAAAGCAAATTTTCGTTTTTATACCAACACTTATTAAAATTGACTAAACAAGAATTTTGTGATAAGATTTTGATAGATTTATTTTTAGAAATCAATTAAAAGTAAACATTTATATTAAAATAACTTATTTCAGTGTGGTCCTTATCCATACCATAAGGCACCAAAAAAGTATCAGCCGGATTAAAAAATACAAAAAAAAATCGAATGACCGAAATCTGAGAGAATTGCTTAGGTACAGATTCCAAATTGTATGAAAATTGGTATCGGTGAACCAATTGTACACAGAAAAAAAATAGTGTAAATTTGGAAGCTGTAATTTCTGAAGGTTGAATATTACCTCTTTTATGATGTAATTTTAACTCAATTTAGACTGAAAAAGTGACATTAGAACAGAAAAGTGGTAAAATTACACATTTCCAGAGGTAAAATTACACCTTTTTTCTGACATAAAAGATGTACCCCTTCCCAGATATAATATTACCATGATTTTTTTTTCTGTGTACAAAATGGCATCTTTTGTCACAGTGAAGGCTGTCAAATAGTTTGAGCCAAATAAAAAATATAGATTAAATCCACTTCTGTAACTCGTGGAGAATTGCTCCACAATAGAATGACAGATTTTTTTTTTCATAACAGAATTGCAAAAATGGATATAATACTGAATTTGTAAAAAAAAAATCACCAGGCAATCATCTCATCATCAATCATCCGATATATAGTTCGATGGTAATCGAATAACCTGAAAAGATTAAAAAAACTTTGGAAATGAAAGGGGTTTCGAGAAATTTCCAGGACTTTGCAGGATGCAATTTAAGAATCACTGAGAACCCTCTATTCGTTATTCAAATTAGTATCCTAGAGATTGTGATACTGCTCATAAAATGTATTGTAAAATATTGACTAATTAAGGCAGTCATATTTGCCTAAGCAATCAAAACAGCACCCAAGTAGCAGTTTGAATCCGACAACCTCCCCCCAACACAAAACGGTGCAATCCAATAAATCGAATCACAATGCCAGCGATGAGCACATTGTAGGTTGCACGTCGTTCAGGTCGATCAAGTTAAGCTCTCTAAAGCCATCCAGTTCAAATCCGACCAGATGCGGTGCAGCTAGCACGGGTTGAGATCGACATGAAGGCGATCACCCGATGATCGAGCACGGCAAAGGTACGGAGAGCCGCGCTAAACGGATAATCTTCACATTTGTACGCTATTACTATAATTTTGTTAAACTAGACCGGGGCTCTATAATTTAAATGTCTACACGAAGTTTGTTCGAGTTGATGGCTGAGCGGTTCTGGAGAAGAAGAAGTGCTCGCGGTGACCTGTAGTATGCTTTATTTGACAGAGGTGACTCGGTATGATCGCTACCGCAGAGTTTTTCTGGCTCCACTTGCCGGATCGTGCCTTGGAGGATGATCCTAAACTCGCAGAGGAGAGACTTGAACGCTGTCCGCCGCCGATCGTTCGTTCTACTGGTAGTCATCGCCTGGAGTGAGAGGTGTCAGCGTCTATTACTGATACGGTTATATTGAGCTTCGACGTTGTTCAAAGCCACTGCCAGAATCCTTGATTTATAATGTATGCTAACACGGCACTGGCCGGCCACTCATGTGTGGAGATGTGACGAGCAAATTTGTTGTGGCGTGATTTAGACTGGAACTAAAATGGGTCTTTTAATGGAGCCCGGTTTCTCAGGTGTCTTCACCCTTTTACCCATCACAGTGCCATCGATTGTTTTTATGTTATTTGAGTCCGAGGTCCCCACAGTGAACCCTCGCGCAGTTTCGTCAAGATTTGCAAGTTGTTGAGGGTTGTGGAGTCGAAGCTGGAGTTGAAGTCGATAGAGTCAACAGTAGTTACATGGGAGTTGTTGAAGAAGTCAGGATTGAAGTAGGTGGAATAGGTTCATTTTTGAGAACTAATTTCAGAATCGGAGTCGGTAGTCGGTACTCCATGGCCCTGAGATCATCCGTTTGGCTGTACAATAATTGAAATCTACCGTGGATTCATCGTAGACCGTACTACCTTTACCCTAACTGTAGTAAAGATGTTCGCCACCGTTCCAAACGAGGAGCGCAGGATGCAAATTGGCACCCTACAACTATTGGCGGCCACACAGTCAGTGTGCGTACGTGAGGCCCCCTGCTCATCCTTTCGCACAGATCAACGCGGTCACCGGCCACGGAAGCGTACTCCGCCGCGAGTGTAATGTCAAAATTAATTAAGGAATGACGAAGCGCGTCCCAGCGCCGACCGACGAGCTTGACCCATTTGCCTGGACCAGGGGGAGGTCAACACGAAGTTGAATTCTGGTGTTTGCTGGAAAGGATCAACTCAGCGTTTCTAATTGAGTGCGCCATTGATCGTGCAACATGCGAATTCACGAAGACGTAATAAATACAGGAAATAGCATTTAGCCGGAAGAAGAAGGTCTTGGTTCTTGGTCAAGGTATAGGTAGATTTTAAGTTTGTTGGTAAACATTTGATGTTTTTGCAATTCAATTAAACTGTTTAGCCTTAAGCGTGAATCCCAATCGACCCCGTGGAAGGGATTCAAGGTTCAAAAGAGATTTAGATGCTGTCCTGATAATGCTTTCAGACATCTAGGACCAAGTAGAAACTAAATTATGTATTATTCTCATATTCTCAACATGAAAAGTCAAGATTTTCTATTTTTGCCTCATTTTTGTCATTGGGTACCGTAATCTGGGTTGAATCGGGACTACAGTCTGAATAGGGACAGCAGTTTTTAGAGCACTTAAAGCTTTTAAATTCGGAAATGGATGTACACATTTGTTGGCCTGAGTCTGTTCTAACCGAAACCAACAAAAAAAATCAAAATATTGTGCGCCAACATGGTTAAAACTGCTGTCCCAATTCGCCCCATGTGTTCCGATTGACCCCAGTTTACGGTAATTCTCTACCAACTCACACGAAATCGGGAAAAGTTGCCCCGACCCCTCTTCGATTTGCGTGAAACTTTGTCCTAAGGGGTAACTTTTGTCCCTGATCACGAATCCGAGGTCCGTTTTTTGATATCTCGTGACGGAGGGGCGGTACGAACCCTTCCATTTTAGAACATGCGAAAATAGGATGTTTTTCAATAATTTGCAGCCTAAAACGGTGATGAGATAGAAATTTGGTGTCAAAGAGACTTTTATGTAAAATTAGACGCCTGATTTGATGGCGTACTCAGAATTCTGAAAAAAACGTATTTTTCATCGAAAAAATCACTTAAAAAGTTTTAAAAACTCTGCCATTTTCCGTTACTCGACTGTAAAAATTTTTGAAGCATGTCATTTTAAGAGAAATTTAATGTGCTTTTCGAATCTCCATTGACCCATAAGGGTCATTTTTTTCATTTAGTTCAAAATTTTTCATTTTAAAATTTCATGTTTTTTTCTAACTTTGCAGGGTTATTTTTTAGAGTATACCAATGTTCTAAAAATTTGAAGAGCAGACAATTACAAAATTTTTGATATATGTACATAAGGGGTTTGCTTAAAAACATTACGAGTTATCGCAATTTTACGAAAAAAAATCTTTGAAAAAGTTACTTTTTGCGTTTCTTTTTGTTTCGTCGTCCGTGTCTGTCGCGGGTGACCATGAACGGCCAGGATCAACGACAACCAGCATCTTCAAAAAAAAATCATAAGATCGCGATAACTCGTGATGTTTATAAGCAAACCCCTTATGTATATATTAGGGTGGGTACGTTTTTCAAAAAGTTCTCGGATCAAGTTTTAGTATGGGTCCCCTTGTAGGGCATGCCCATAGGGACTTTCATGCCAAATATCAGCTCATTCGGTTGTAAACTGGCTGCGCGCATCAGGGTTAAAGTTTACATGGGAATTACTATGGGAAATTGGAACTTTTTGTTCAAACGCTCCTACAGGTCTGGGAAAATCACGCGCCAACTTCTGGTATGGTCAGGCCTATGGGGAATGGTCTGGAGAACACTTTTCCCGAAGAGAGCATATGGATTCGTTGTCCCTAGACCTGGCGCATCGACAAACAATCCGATGTCTCCGGAATCAACGGTTTTCCCTGAAAAAGCATGAAATTTTCCTTAGCATGCTATGGAAGCTTGATGAACTCCGCGACGCCATACGTCAGGTAGCTGTCTGACATATGGCGTCGCAGTGTTCATCAAACTTTCATAGCATGCTAAGGAAAATTCGATGCATTTTCAGGGAAAACCGTTGATTCCGGAGACATCGGATTGTTTGCCGATGCGCCAGGTCTAGGGACAACGAATCCATATGCTCTCTTCGGGAAAAGTGTTCTCCAGACCATTCCCCATAGGCCTGACCATACCAGAAGTTGGCGCGTGATTTTCCCAGACCTGTAGGAGCGTTTGAACAAAAAGTTCCAATTTCCCATAGTAATTCCCATGTAAACTTTAACCCTGATGCGCGCAGCCAGTTTACAACCGAATGAGCTGATATTTGGCATGAAAGTCCCTATGGGCATGCCCTACAAGGGGACCCATACTAAAACTTGATCCGAGAACTTTTTGAAAAACGTACCCACCCTAGTATATATATATAAAAAAAATTGTCATTGTCTGTTCTACAACTTTTTAGAACATTGGTACACTCTAAAAAATAACCCTGCAAAGTAAGAAAAAACACGAAATTTTAAAATGAAAAATTTTGTTCTAAATGACCCTTCTGGGTCAATGTAGATTTGAAAAGTACATTAAATTTCCCTTAATATGACATGTTCCCAACAAATTTTACAGTCAAGTAACGGAAAATGGCAGAGTTTTCAAAACTTTTTCAGTGCTTTTTTCGATGAAAAATACGTTTTTTCGGAATTCTGAATACGCCATCAAATCGGGCGTACAATTTTACATGAAAGTCCTTTTGACAGCAAATGTCTATCTCATCACCGATTCAGGCTGCAAATTAATGAAAAACACCTCTTTTTTCGCATGTTCAAAACTGGAAGGGGTCGTACCACCCCTCCGTCACGAGATTTCAAAAAACGGACCTCGGATTCGTGATCAGGGACAAAAGTTACCCAAAGTTTCACGCAAATCAAAAAGGAGTCGGGGCAGCTGCTGTGTGAGTTAAATGAAAAACTGTCTTGAATTTTCAGATCTTAACTGTTTACATATAACTAGGATCTGGGCCAAGTATGAACCTAGGTTATAGATGAGCATCTTAACAGAATAGTAATACTGTAATCATATAATCATACAACAACTCTTCTTTTTACGAATACAGTAAATATGAGCCCTGAGAAGTGGGACAAATCGAACATCAAAGTTTAAAAGGTCTTAAAATGTCAAACATCCTAGAATAGCATTTTCAACAGCCTTACACCCATAACACTTTATGTTGCGATTATTAATTATTTCTCAAAACATGTCACCAGCAAGAACTGTGTCACGGTTAAATGCCCCATAAAATCGATTGTTCTTAGAGTCTCTTAGAACCGTTCTCCACACACTTTCCAGTGAACTAGAACGAAGATTTCAAGTGCGTGCACCGCGTCTAAACAGACAATCTCAACGCATCTCAATGAGCTCACCTTGAGCCTGAGCTCTCCTCTCGGGGGTACTCTTCACTAGCCACCGATGATGCAGCATCCCTGGTTGCATCCATGTCGGTTCCTTTCTCAGATCGCTCCAGTCGCTTCAAGCTGCAGTTTGATATGTTAGCGCGTTCTCTGGAAAAAACACTGAAAATTGAAGTGACCATAATTTAGATCTTGAGATGATTCTTATTGAAATCCAATCCAAAAAAAAATTGAAATCATTTTCCTTTTTTTCCAGAGAACTGCTCACGTCAATGATGAGACGACACTTCATTGCAGCCCGGGGATCTTCTTGATACGCGCACGAGACTTTTTTTTAAGAGGACTACATAGAACTGCGCGGCATCAGTTGCGCGCGCAAAGGTCCAAAGGTTATCTGCGCTGGATCTGGTTGTAAAAGTCGATACTTTCGAAAATCGTCTGCCAAGCCAAGTGGAACACGACTGTAGAACGGGCTGTTGCTAATGGCGCAAAAGGGTATTAATTACGCAAAATCTTCCCATGATAGCAAAAGTTAATCTCCCGCGCGAGCGCGTGCAATTCGCTTCGATTGATACGACCAGGCTGCGGCTGGCAGGTTAGAACGAATCATCATTTTTTGAAAGTTTGTGAAAAATGCATCTCCGATCGGACCCTCGAACTGGTGTTGCGGCAATAGCATCAAATGCATCTGAGGGGTTCGTCGCGTGTCGCGACAATCTAATTCCGATGAAGGTTCGGTTCGGGGATGCCATATTTGTGGAGTGATGTTTGTTCATCGCAAAATTTACACCGCGCCAATAATTAAATAAATCACAACATGATGTTAACCCGATCGGCAATCTGGTGGTGGCCATCGCGATGGCAAAGGGAACTATGCGCTGTATGACATCGTGTGTTATGTTACTAAAGCATGGCTTCAATTGACGACTTGGAACATTATTGGCATGGGATGGTACTTAAATTAAAAACCTGAAAGACAATTATCATTTAACATTGGAGCGGTACATTCGGAGGCATTGGAAGTTCAACTTCAAGAAGGGCAATCATAAATAAATAAAGAACTCGTTAGAAGAACAAGCACCAAGTGGCCAATTTGTCTGAAATCAGAAGATTAAAAATTAATTTGAACATTTAAAGCTTGATGAATTAGATTCAATTTTCAAGAATTATGTGCATTTATCAACAATAAATTCAGAAAAATGTACCCCATTCAATTCAAAGCAAACTAAAAAACTAACTTAATCCACCTATGTGGTTGATGCCTTCCTCACTTTTTACCAACAATGGGTAATATGGGTTTGGACACATATTTCAGCTATTTTTTAGGTCCAGAAAAATAAGTACACATATATAACTTAAGTTGTCATAACTTGAGACAGGGTTGCCAGATTTTCAATAATGTGGACTCGTTGGAAAGGTCTCTTGATTACCTAACCAACGATGGGTCGGATAATGGTTCCGGACATCGTTTACATGCATTTAAGTGAGATCCGGCTTCAAAAAAGTACATAAATATCACTTAAGTGGTCATAACTCGAGACAGGGTTGCCAGATCTTCGATGTTGAGGACTCGTTGGAAAGGTCTCTTGATTACCTAACCAACGATAGGTCGGATAATGGTTCCGGACATCGTTTACATACATTTAAGTGAGATCCGGCTTCAAAAAAGTACATAAATATCACTTAAGTGGTCATAACTCGAGACAGGGTTGCCAGATTTTCAATTATGTGAACTCGTTGGAAAGGTCTCTTGATTACCTAACCAATGATGGGTCGGATGATGTTTCCGGACATCGTTTACATACATTTAAGTGAGATCCGGCTTCAAAAAAGTACATAAATATCACTTAAGTGGTCATAACTCGAGACAGGGTTGCCAGATCTTCAATGTTGTGGACTCGTTGGAAAGGTCTTTCGATTATCTAACCAACGATGAGTCGGATGATGTTTCCGGACATCGTTTACATACATTTAAGTGAGATCCGGTTTCAAAAAAGTACATAAATATCACTTAAGTGGTCATAACTCGAGACAGGGTTGCCAGATCTTCAATGTTGTGGACTCGTTGGAAAGGTTTCTTGATTATCTAACCAACGATGGGTCGGATGATGGTTCCGGACATCGTTTACATGCATTTAAGTGAGATCCGGCTTCAAAAAAGTACATAAATATCACTTAAGTGGTCATAACTCGAGACAGGGTTGCCAGATCTTCAATGTTGTGGACTCGTTGGAAAGGTCTTTCGATTATCTAACCAACGATGAGTCGGATGATGTTTCCGGACATCGTTTACATACATTAAAGTGAGATCCGGTTTCAAAAAAGTACATAAATATCACTTAAGTGGTCATAACTCGAGACAGGGTTGCCAGATTTTCAATTATGTGGACTCGTTGGAAAGGTCTCTTGATTACCTAACCAACGATGGGTCGGATGATGGTTCCGGACATCGTTTACATGCATTTAAGTGAGATCCGGCTTCAAAAAAGTACATAAATATCACTTAAGTGGTCATAACTCGAGACAGGGTTGCCAGATCTTCAATGTTGTGGACTCGTCGGAAAGGTTTCTTGATTATCTAACCAACGATGGGTCGGATGATGGTTCCGGACATCGTTTACATGCATTTAAGTGAGATCCGGCTTCAAAAAAGTACATAAATATCACTTAAGTGGTCATAACTCGAGACAGGGTTGCCAGATTTTCAATTATGTGGACTCGTTGGAAAGGTCTCTTGATTACCTAACCAACGATGGGTCGGATGATGGTTCCGGACATCGTTTACATACATTTAAGTGAGATCCGGCTTCAAAAAAGTACATAAATATCACTTAAGTGGTCATAACTCGAGACAGGGTTGCCAGATCTTCAATGTTGTGGACTCGTTGGAAAGGTCTTTCGATTATCTAACCAACGATGAGTCGGATGATGTTTCCGGACATCGTTTACATACATTTAAGTGAGATCCGGCTTCAAAAAAGTACATAAATATCACTTAAGTGGTCATAACTCGAGACAGGGTTGCCAGATTTTCAATTATGTGGACTCGTTGGAAAGGTCTCTTGATTACCTAACCAACGATGGGTCGGATGATGGTTCCGGACATCGTTTACATGCATTTAAGTGAGATCCGGCTTCAAAAAAGTACATAAATATCACTTAAGTGGTCATAACTCGAGACAGGGTTGCCAGATCTTCAATGTTGTGGACTCGTCGGAAAGGTTTCTTGATTATCTAACCAACGATGAGTCGGATGATGGATCCGGACATCGTTTACATGCATTTAAGTGAGATCCGGCTTCAAAAAAGTACATAAATATCACTTAAGTGGTCATAACTCGAGACAGGGTTGCCAGATCTTCGATGTTGAGGACTCGTTGGAAAGGTCTCTTGATTACCTAACCAACGATGGGTCGGATGATGGTTCCGGACATCGTTTACATGCATATAATTGAGATCCGGATATATGTGAAAACACATTTTTATACATAACTTTTGAACTACTTATCGAAACTTCAAACAATTCAATAGCGATGTATGGGACCCTAAACCAAGTCGAATGCAACTGGTTCGATCAAAATCGGTTCAGCCAGTGCTGAGAAAACTTGGCAAGATTTTTGAACACATACATACATACACACACACACACATACACACACACACACATACACACACACACACAGACATTTGTTCAGTTTTCGATTCTGAGTCGATATGTATATATGAAGGTGGGTCTTCGAGCTTTTAATAAAAAGTTCATTTTTAGAGCAGGATTATAGCCTTACCTCAGTGAGGAAGGCAAAATACAAAGTCACTCAACAAATCCGAAATGCAATTTATACTCTGCGATTAGACGTAATTGATTTGCAGCAAAAAACATGTTCCGAATCAACAACTCGACCAAAAAACGGCAGTGTACAATTTGTATTAAACAGCGATCATCATTCATTTAGCTTTCGGAGCAATCAATAAGCATTATTTTGAGTTTTTTTTTTTAAGAAAGGACATCAAATTTTCAGAGATCTAGTATTATTTCTCAAAATTTATTTTCCCTAAAAGAGCACTCAGCTAGCAAAATCTAAACGTAGAAATATATGTCCTCCCTGCGAAGGCTTATGAATTGATCTCAGATGGAAGGTTCTCCAAATTTCTGAATTGCAAATGTAACATCCTGGAACAGAACTGCAAAATTCTAATAAACACATTAATAGAATTGAACAAAATTTAAAATACAAAAAAACAATGGCTTCTCTATTTTTCATACCGACAAATCTCTACATTTACCCAAATCGCCTTTTCATTGTATTTTTGATTGTACGGATGATTTGTGGTTCCATCTGGAGTGTTAGTTTTTTAAGTTATTGTTTTTTTAGAGCTTCTTGGAATTATTTTAAATTAACTGTCTACATTTAAATTTATCTACTCACGTTATGATTTATTTAAATTTTCATATCATTCCTTATCCTATTCCTTTCCTGAAACATACCATCTCCTGATACCATATATGATCAAATTGTTAAATCAACGAAACTTTCTAAAACAGCATGGGAACCATCTGGAGCATTTATATTTTAAATTACTGCTTATTTTTTAACAGCTTCCTGGAATCTTCTTGGTTATATTTATTCCATTTACTGTATTTATTATATTTATTTTTCATTATGATTACAAAACTATATGCTTATTAGATAATACACTACAGACTCACATTTACACTTACAAACTTTCAAATCATTTTAATACATTACGCATTCAACCATTTTCATCGGCCCGATGAAATTCCCCTAACCCCCAATCCAAACCTCTCAAAAATATTCCGTTCACTTTTAAAAGTCGCATGGGTTCCCCGCACTTTTGCCACTAGTGAACAACAAAAACATCCCCTCCCAAATCCCCACGGGACTGTATGGGCGTAGCCTTGGAGCACAGTGTGGAAATTTACGTTCTTAGATATTTTTGGTTGTACCGGGCAGCAAACAAATTGTCTAAGAATATTGAATTGAACATTGTGGCACCCCCTACAGCGTGGTGCAGACCCGTAAAAAAGCAAAGCAATCCACTTTAACGACCCCCGGGTTTTATGTGGTCTCTGTTGCAAGTTTCTGCTCATTTCTAGGCGTCCGAAGGTTATGTGTGGTAAGTCACCCAAAACCTCTTTTACGCAAATGGACCGACGTTTTACTTCCCCATCCGATAGAAAGCGTAATGCTATGCTATGCTATGCTAAAATTAAATCTCGATTTTTTCGTTTTTTATTTAAATTTCCCTCTTTTCTTTTTGCCTTCCTCACTTTACTGAGGAAAGGCTATAAAATCACTCGAAAAACGAACGTCTTAATTTGACCTCCTAGACCCACCTTCACGTATACATATCGACTCAGAATCAAATTCTGAGCAAATGTCTGTGTGTGTGTGTGTGTGTAGGGATGTGGGTCTGTGCACCAAAAAATATGCACTCGATTATCTCGGCGCTGGCTGAACCGATTTGGACCGTTTTGGTCTCATTCGATCCGTCTTGGGGTCCCATAAGTCGCTATTGAAAATTATAAAGTTTAGTTAAGCACTTCAAAAGTTATGCTAAAAAAACGATTTTGACAAAAATCCGGAAGATTGTAAAAAGGGTGGTTTTTGTAAGAAAACCCGCCATGCTATACATTTTTAGAAAGGTAATAAAGAGACCTTTCCAACGCGTCAAAAACATCTAAGATCTGACAACCCTATCAAAAGTTATAAGCACTTAAGTGTTATTTATGCACTTTTTGGACGCCGGATCTCTGATATTTTGATAAAAACGTTGTCCGGATCTCTCATGCGACCTATCGTTGGATAGGTAATCAAAAGACCTTTCCAACGCGTTCAAGACATTGAAGATCTGACAACCCTATCAAAAGTTATAAGCATTTAAGTGTTATTTATGAACCTTTTAGAGGTTGTATCTCATATATTTTGATGAAAACGTTGTCCGGATCTACCATGCGACTTGTCGTTGGATAGGTAATCGAAAGACCTTTCCAACGAGTTCAATAGATTGCAGATCTGACAACCCTATCAAAAGTTACAGGCACATAAGAGCCCTGAATTATGATGATCTTACTACCCAATCTGATGGTATGAATCAAGTTGATAGAACACTGAAAGGTCCGTCCTTTTGTATCTATTTTGGATAGCATTACTCTCTAAATGTGAGGAAGGCCCCAACCACCTAAGGGTGGATTAAGTAACGTTTTTTTATATGTTTTAGTGGACCATTTTTTAAGCTATAGCATTAAATATACTTAGTGTAACAAAATTAATTTATCCCAATGATTACTGATAATGCCATAGCTGAAAGGATCTCCAAAACTCTGAACTAGTTTATTAATGCAACAAAATGTATATGCTTAGTATAAGAAATAAACATGAAAAAGAAAATTTAAAATTTATGAACAAACTTGTTTTACTTTTTTATGTCAAAAAGAAATGCATTTCAAATTGATTGGGAAGACTGATTGAATCGAACCTCAATGTTTTAATAACTTCAGCTGACATTCTACACCTTTTTCATTCAACTTCGCCAAATTTGAGTTAGTTATCTCAAAACAATTCAAAACAACGAAATATTTTCAGCGTGCTATTGATTGTATTACTAAAAGTTTTGAGAATTGTGTTTGTCCCATAGTCACCACCAATGACGGTAAACGTGATTATTTTTGAAAACCAAGTTATTGCTTGATAATCAAGCATTTTGAAAGATTTATTTAACTTTGCATTTTTTAAGTTGATGTCAGTAAACGCTTCAGTTTCGTCAAGGTATAAATGGAACACGCTCCAACCGACGGAATTAGGTTTTAAGTGAATTCTCTGCCAATAAATACAATTGAAAATTTTTGGGTACAAATCTATGAAATTATCTTAAGCAACCATGCGCACCCCATTATGTTTTCTAAACCTAAAGATAAACGAGAGTGTGCATGGTTGCTTAAGATGATTCCATACCAGTTGTTTCTGAAATTTAGGAAATTCGCTAAAATTCAATTATTTTGATTGGAGCTAACTGACAAAAAGTTCCAAAAAGTTGTGTTCCGAGTTGTGTAATAGTTCATAAAGTATGAAATTAAAACAACCCTAATAAAAGAAACATACACATTGCATATGACCCTATCGCTATGTAAACTACACATTAAAACGACCTATCATATTAAGGTAGAGCTGCCGTTTACTGCCCAAGATGGAAATGTTAAAAAAGGATATTAGTGTTGCTGCTTACTTTATTTCATATAGATAAATTATAACCAAGACAACATTTAAAAATGTAAGATTCAAGAAAAACCAGCTACCCTTTATAGGGCCACCACGAATGTCAAGCCCTCCAGGTCCACGATCCATGCCCTCCTAAAGCCGCATATTCACCGCACCGAGATGTCACGGTAATTAGTGGGCTTTAAGCTTACCCCTGCGGACAATTTCGATTGGCATGACGAAACAATTCCGATCAAAGCCAAGTTCAGCCTCAGCCCAGCAAACTTCTTCTGCAATGTAATTGCATCATGGCAATAATAATCATTACACTTCTCGGGTGCATCGTCGCGGGTGTAGTTTTGCTCATTTTTGGAGCCTACAGGGTAGGGTCCGCACGATAAACGGCTCCAGGGTGAATCCGATAGCGCTTGGAATGACCTCGACCGGACTATAATGTGTGGCGTCAGACTGGTGCCGTTTTGGGGGCGCCTTCTCCCAGTCAGTGGAGCAGCAGGTTAATTGTCAGCAATAACCATCGAAGATGTCCCGAATGTCATTGTTATCGTAAAGTGACGGCCTGGTGAAGGGATTCCCAGCTAAACGAAAGTGACGGCTAATAAATTTTCTCATTTAAATCGCACGGTCAAACTGATTATTTCTGTGATTGAAAAGGAGTCACAATTACGGCGCGACGTGCCCCTCTGCTGCTGGGAGTAGCAGATAGTCAGGTTTTTGCTTTATTACCATTTTTATAATATCGTTTAAACAGTCAACCAGCCAAGCCGAGAGATGCTCAAGACCAGACCGAAGATGATTGTGATGAGTTGCGACGCTAAACGGGTAGGCGACATCGAGAAGACAGCATCGTTGACTACCATAAACAGAGCTCCTCCTGCCAAGACAGGCTGGTGGAGGAGACTTGTCCACGATGGCGACGCGACGTCAGGAACCTGAGACTCGTGACTTCCATCAAGATGGCACAGCGAGCCGCGATCAGCTGATCGAGTTGGATTAGTTCGGACTACAATGTTAACATGGGTGCATGGGTTCGGTTGGTTTTTAGTCACCTCCCCATTAGCTCGTTCATTCATAGGCGTGATTATGGGCCCATGAGATGTGTCACGAAGGAAACGTGCCAAGAGCCGGAACTTGCCCTCCCAACACGTGACCAGGTTTCCAGTGAGGAATGCACGGATCTTGGCAATTACGTCAGGGGGATTGGTTTATCTGTGGTGATTATTTGATTTTCAATCAAATCAAATTATTCGCTCTACAGCATTGCCTTGGCGTTCTCGATTGCGAGATTCCTACTCGAAACTAGGTGTCCGAAGGCTTGATTGTTGAGGCAATTGCAAACCTCTTTTTACACCTTAGCTTCCATCTACCCCGGGATTCGAACTGGCGACCTTTGGATTGTTAGTCCAACTGCCTACCAGCGACTCCACCGAGACAGGACCCAGGGAGACGACTCCTACACCTGGACTGAGCTAACGACCTAACTTTTGTAGGTTAGTCCGGGGCCAACATTTACTTCCCTTCCGACGGAAGGCGTGATCAGACAAATCTCGTCTCGAAAAATGCCACCGGGACCGTCTGGGATTGAACCCAAGCCGACTGGGTGAGAGGCAATCACGCTTATCCCTACACCACGGTCCCGTTTTATAATCAACAATTTAGTACAAAAAAAACATGGTTGGCAATATCATCACGCGGAATCTCTACTTTTTTTTTAACTTTTTGAGCAAAATAATTGACTTGAACTCAAACTATCATCACAGTTGAACCAATACCTCTAATGTAAATAGTTGAAATGAGAAAAATAACAAAAAATATACTTGTTAAGTTTACTTGCTTGCTAAACTATCCTTGACCTGATCAAAAGTGTTAACTAACAAGATATCGTATCCAATAAATCAACAAATTACAAATTAAGTCAGTATTTTTGTGTCAATGAACAACACACAGGATATCTTGTATCCTTAAATTTCCTGAAGAGTTGAAATCATTCTAGCTTGCCTAATATTTAAATGAAACATGTTCAAACCTTAGATAAGCGCATTTTCTTGAGTTAATAAAATCGTTTGAAATTAAATAAAAAGCGAAATTGAGCAACCCTAACAAAAAACTTGAAGCTTTTTTTAGCCATAAAATTATATCAGCACCTAGCTTCCAGCATACATTATTCAAACCGGCGAAAAAAAAGCTTCACAGAGCAAATCTTTACGAAGCCTATGCCTTTTTATTGCGCCCAGCACTTATGCAACGGAAGGTTTGCTGCATGATGAGCGTTGAAATCGTTTATATCATTTTTACATCACAGCTCAGATGGGTTTGGAAAATCAGCAAAAAAAAAGCTTAAAAAATAAATAAGTCTTGTTTATTTTGGATTTTCAGTTCACAAGTGCAATAAAAACTTTAAGTTATTATAAATTTATAATTATTCATACTCAAAAGAAATATTTAAAATATGTACAACAAAAGTAATACATTTTGCGAAAAAATCTTTCAGAATACATTTGATTGCGAAGAAAAAATATTATGAACTTCAAAAATCAAATTATTCGCTCTACAGCATTGCCTTGGCGTTCTCGATTGCGAGATTCCTACTCGAAACTAGGTGTTCAAAAGCTTGATTGTTGAGGCAATTGCAAACCTCTTTTTACACCTTAGCTTCCATCAACCCCGGGATTCGAACTGGAGACCTTTGGATTGTGAGTCCAACTGCCTACCAGCGACTCCACCGAGGCAGGACCCAGGGAGACGACTCCTACACCTGGACTGAGCTAACGACCTCACCTTTTAGGTTAGACCGGGGCCAACATTTACTTCCCCGTCCGACGGAAGGCGTGGTCAGACAAATCTCGTCTCGAAAAATGCTACTTAATGAACTTATGAACTTAAAGCCATTAAAAATAGATTTGTGGAGTTGGAGTCGGAGTTGGTGCAGTCGTTTTGTTTTAGGACCTGGATTTGGGGAGTCAAAGTCGGAGTCGCTATATCTCCAGAAACCGGAGTCGCTAAAATGTCAGATGACGGAGTTGGTGTTTGTATAATGTATATTTTGAAAGAAAAAATATGTAAAATTGGAAGGTATAATTTTGAAAGGTTGAATATTACCTCTTTTATGATGTAATTCTACCACAATTATGACTGAAAAAGTGACATTACACCGGGGCAATTCTCTACGAAATCGGTATTTTTTAATTCTTTTTTTTTTTTGTCCGGCTGAAACTTTTTTGGTGCCTTCGGTATGCCCAAAGAAGCCATTTTGCATCATTAGTTTGTCCATATAATTTTCCATACAAATTTGGCAGCTGTCCATACAAAAATAATGTATGAAAATTCAAAAATCTGTATCTTTTGAGAGATTTTTTTAATCGATTTGGTGTCTTCGGCAAAATTGTAGGTTTTTATAAGGACAACACTGAAAAAAATTATACATGATAAAAAAAAGTTGGTGATTTTTTATTTAACCTTTTGTCACTTAAACTTGATTTACAAAAACACTATTTTTATTTTTTTATGTGTTTAAGGGGACATAAAATGCCAAATTTTCAGAAATTTCCAGACTGTGCAAAAAAATTTTGACCGAGTTATGAATTTTTGAATAAATAATGATTTAAAAAAAAACGAAATATTGGTCGCAAAAATTTGTCAACTCAAATTTCGATGTAAAATCAAATTTACAATCAAAAAGTACTTTAGTGAAATTTTGATGAAGTGCACCGTTTTCAAGTTAAAGCCATTTTTACGTAACTTTTTTGAAAATAGTCGCAGTTTTTATTTTTTTTTAATTTGTGCACATGTTTGCCTACTTTTGAAAATGTTTTTTTTAAATGCTGAGAAAAATCTCTATATTTTGCTTTTTAGAACTTTGTTGATGCGACCCTTAGTTGCTGAGATATTTCCATGCAAAGGATTAAAAACAGGAAAATTGATGTTTTCTAAGTCTCACTCAAAAAAACCCACCATTTTCTAACGTCGATATCTCAGCAACTAATGGTCCAATTTTCAATGTAAAAATATGAAACATTCGTGAAATTTTCCGATTTTTCCGAAAACAATATTTTCAAATAATTTAAATCAAGACTGACATTTCAAAAGGGTTGAACATTAAATATTACGCCCTTTTAAAATGTTAGTCTTGATTAAAATTAGCTTCGGAAAACCAGCGTTATATTGGTTTGTGGAATTGAAACCGTTTACAGCAGCTTATAAAAGAGTTAATAAATTGGGTTTAGTCCAAAAATTCAAAAATTTCGAAGGTGTATGGACAAAAAACGTACTTTTAAAAATATTGTTTTTGATACCCCTGAAACGTTTATGCTTGAAAATGATTTTTTTTCATTTGTAAGATTGAATTTATTGGAAAAATCTCAAAATATTTAAAAAAAATGCAATTTCTTCCAAAATGCGAAAAAGTTTTTATTTGTTATTTAAATAGGCCTATTCTTCATACTTTTTGCCTCTCTTTTTTGCCGAACAGCACATGTCCTTGAATTAGAGCTTTCAAATGATTTATTTTTAAACATTAGTAAATCTATTTGCTCGTTTTTTCACCAGATGAGATTTTAGATAATCCTTATGCTAATAAATATTGTATGAATAGATGTTATTTGAAACAACGTAAGCAATACAGATTGGGATTCCTTTCTTTCTTGGAAGCATTAAACGCGATTTTTCGAATTAATATTTTAATTCATGCTTGCTCACAATACATTTCATACTATCATTACTGCTGAGGGGGGAAGACGGTTACGAGACAAGGTATGTTTATTTACATGCACACTGAGGGTTGCAAAGAGCGAACTAAATTAATAATCTATTAAGTAAAACAAACAAAAAACAGTCCACGGTGGGGCAACACCGTTGCTTTGAGTGGAGTGGGTGGTGGGGGCATTCACATATCAGGAGTTCTTGGCGCCATTTGATGCTGGCTCAACAAATCACGTTCTGTATTAGTACTGTTAACTACTTCGGGTTTGGATTATTACTGTTAGGTATCTTAAGGAATATGTTGCAATAGGTCACGCATCCAGTCGAGAGTCATTCTGCAATGGAGTAAAAGAAAACAAACAATTCAAAAACAGCTTACAACTCAATGTGGCACATCGTTCCGACAATCGTTCCAACGAATGATTGGCAAAGCGACGAAACTCTTCTTCGATAGATGCTAAAGCACCCCCTTCGATGATGTATCAATTACCATAAACAACTGTTTTTTCACTCCCTTCTATGCTCGGGGCACGAAAAATCTACATCAAACGGAACTTGTCGTGGGCTAGCACCCAGTGAACGGGGATAAGATCTTGGCAAACGAAAATCTCGACCCAGAGAAAGGAAACGAAAATCAGCAATCAGCAGGTTTTACATTGTGTTCTAATCAGAATCTGACTAATTTGACATCGAACATGACAGCGAACAACCGCGCATGCTGACTTGGAACAACGGAAAGAGGAGAGCGCTACCAGACGAAATCAATTTGCATTTTAATGGCTTGTGTTGTTACGTTGTAGTCTCCAGCAGAGATTGCATCTTTCATTCGAGTTTCCGTTCCGGACGATGTCGTTCCGCTGAACGAAAATTTGTGAGGCTTTTTACAACCGATCGAAGACATGCAAATTAGCACTTCTATGATTAGTTTAGAGGTGGTTTACCAAGAGGTCTGAAGATATTTGGTATCATGTGCACGTTGTCAGCTGAGGAGGCTTCTTCTATCCATATCGGTTGTAGTTCTGGTTGGTTCCAAACGGTTGCTGGCTGTAGGCTTGACTAAACTTTTGCGACACCGGCTGAGTGGCGGCAATTAGGGCTAGCGATTTTTGGATGGCCTCCGGAATCGGCGGGGGTGTTGGCAGGTGAGCTCCCTCAGCTCGGAAACCTACAATTAAAAGTTGAAATTAGTACTTTTCTTCAAAATAAAAAAAAATCACAAACCATTTTCATCGGCAATGTAGGTGACCGTGATGAGCTGGCCCTCCGGCGAGGTGTACGAGTAGGAACCCTGGACCGATTGGGCTTCCAGATCTTTGAGACCCGGGTTTTTCAGGTATCCCGAGGCTTGCTGCTGCTGGCCATCGCCGGTCGTGTACCCGTACGAGTACGATCCATCAAACGAAACGTCGTTGTTGTACGAGGTGATGGGCACAAATGGTCGAGGCGCACCTTGGAAACCCTGGAAATGAGTAGGGTGACAAGAAATTCAAATTATTTTTACTAGAAAGATCATAAAATACAGTTTAATTTATCAGTCTTAATTTCTAGCCACCCTGCCCAAAGTTATTTCAACTTAAGTGATACTTATGTACTTCTCAAAAACCAGATCTCACCGATTTGAATAAAAACATTGTCCAGCCCCATCATCTAGCCTATCGTTAAAAGGCTAGATTTAAAATTCGAAAGACCTTAACAATGAGTCAGTTTTCAAACTTTTAAATCCTTCCCAACCAGAGTAGTTTGGATTTCAGAGAAATATTTGATTTACCGTAAAACGGGGTGACTTTGATAGCCGGGGTGACTTTGATAGGTTTGCGATTTTTCCGTAAAATGAAGAATACAATTGAAATACGTAAGAAATGGTTTAGAATCACACTGACCGTGGTAGAGAAGTGTTCAAAGTACTTTTCATAAAATTTTGAAAAGCTTAAAAATTTAGTTAAGAAGAAGTTAAGAAGTTAAGAAAATGTTAATGAAAGTCATTATTTTAAACTTCTCAAAGTGTCATCATTTTCTCAATGAACATGATTTTGAATCGGAAAACGGAATGCATATTCGGATTCTTTGGACAATTTTCCACTAGGAAAAGGTTAAATAAGTTTGTAAATAATAAATAATATGTGTTTTTAAAACACAATTTTAAAAAATCTCCAAATTTATAGGCAATCAGTTGAACAAATTTCATGTAAAATGTGAAAACTTGTGATTCGTGCTTCGAATTCAGTATAAAATGCAATATAAATCGATAATTTTATAAACAAAACCAGTTTAACAAATGTTTGGTAAAATTCTGACTTTTTAAAAATTTTACCTAAAATTTATATGTTTTTTGTTAAAAAGCTTATAAACTTAGTTAATTAAAAATAACACTGATTTTTTTTTTCTTAAAAACTATATCAGCTACTTAAGTGATGGTACATTTAACGTACAAATAAAGTTTGAACATCTTAAATATGATTATGACAAGAAAAACTATGACTATCAAAGTCACCCCGAAATTTAAACTAAGATTTTTAACGGAACTATTTTTCTAAACACTATTGCAAAAACTTTTTTTCCAGAATAGTGCATGGACTTTGTGTGGCCTACCCCAGTACATGTTTAAAAATAATAATCTTCAGAAAAACCTTACCCGTTGGAAAATATTACAAAAACAAATTGAAATCCTATCAAAGTCACCCCGGTTTACGGTAACTCAAAAGGCAATTTGAACAATTCTCCACGAAATCGGACGATTTCGACTATTTTATTTTTTGTATTTTTTGATTTGGCTCAAAGTTTGTGGGGGCCTTCCCAATGACCAAAGAAGCTTTTTCGAGCCATTGGTTCACCCATACAAGTCTCCATACAATTTTGGCAGCTGTACATATAAAAATAGTACGCAAATATTCAAACATTTGTTCTTTTGAATGAAATTTGGAAACCAATGTTTGTGAACTTTTCAAAAAAAATATTTCGAGGAAAATTTTTAAAAATCGCAAAACCGCAAATATTTTACTAAATTCAAACTTTCGGTGGCAATATCTTGAAAACGGAGTCCTTTATCAAAAAATCTGTAAAGTACTTTTCGATTGCAAATTTGATTTTTCAATCAAAATACGGTCAATTTTTTGTTATATAAAATTTTGATTTTTTGAAAAATTCATAACTCGGCGTCAGATTATTTGAACATACTTCTCTATGGCTCAAAAGTTGCGGGCTTTTGTTCCCTAAAACATATCAAATTATCTCGAAAATAATAAAAAACTTTTTTTTTTTGGAAATAGAGTTTTTATTTAAAAAAAAAATATTGAAGATAGGCAATTTTATCCGTGTTCCTATGTTTTCTATACCTACAACTTTGCCGAAGACACCAAATTGATCAGAAAATTCACTCAATAGTTACAAATGTTTGAGTATTTACGTAGCATTATTGTATGGACAGTTGCCAAAATTGTAAAAAGACTTGTTTGGGTGAACCAATTACACAAAATAGCTTCTTTGGTCTTAGGAAAGGCCCCCACAAAGTTTGAGCCAAATCAAAAAATACAAATTAAATCCATATCTGGTTTTGGTAGAGAGTTGCTCAATTGAGAAATATAAAAAAAAATAAAAATAAATCACAAGAATTTTAATTTCTGGTTGTTGTCAGGTTTCTCAAAACAACTGATTTTTTAAGTAAAAAAAAAGTAAATCTTTCCCAGTTCCTGAGGGGAACACCCTTGAAGAGTATCGGGGCCGGCATTTACAAAGCGGATTCAGTGGCAATTTCATTCTCAACTTAATGTTAACATGTTAAGGTTAATGTTAACATTCCATACACTGAAATAAAAAAAAAGTACCCGATTCCTTTATTCTAGGAATTTTGCCTCTTTTCCTTATTTAGTAATTGGGTTTTTGGAATATTTAATAAGGAAAGGAGCCAAAATTCCTAGAATTTAGGAATTTGGTACTTTTATTTTTTTTTCAGTGTAATTCGCCTCCCTAAGGTGTCGTGATAAGGTCCAGTTTGTGACGATACACTACCTTTCCTTTACTAAGCAATCGATTCCAGAAGGGAAAAGATCACCAGTTGTGTTGGTCCGAGCCGGGATTTGAACCCCAATCTACCGCTTACGAGGCGGAAGCGTTACCACTGGGCTACGTGACTCGGTCTGATTTTTTAAGACTTATTTAAAAAAAAGCCAAAAATTTTCCGTGATTAATCATATTAATCCTATCTCACCTGTAATCGCTGATTAAACTGCGTTTGTGGCTGCTGATGGTGCTGCTGCTGCTGCTGGATCTGTCCCGTAGCAGACCTCAGCGCCTGATGGGTTTGCCGGTGCGCCTGTTGCTGCTGGTTATGCTGACCAAAACGTTGCTGCTGATGATGCTGCTGGGGCTGCTGATTATACTGTTGCTGCTGCTGATTATGCTGCTGATTGTGTTGTTGTTGATGGTGCTGCTGCTGTTGCTGCAACGGTTGCACCTGCAGGTTCCGATTGAAAGGCACATTCTGGTTGTAATTGCTCCTGGCACCAAACTGACTCTGTGGCTTGGCTTGAGCTGCACACGCCAAAAGGGCTGATATTACTACAAACTTTTGGATTTTGGAAGGAGTTTGAAAATGGTGAAACAGTTAATAACAATGATATTTCGATGGGCGGCACGTTTTTCCTATCATCACGAAGGATAATTACCGATATCATATTCACTAAGTTAAACGGTTTTACTAGCGTTCGAAGAGGTTTCGAACCTTTCACTCAGAATGCCGGCTCACTACTGCGGGGGTCTTGGGCCAAACCGGTGGAAGAAATACGAAAATTTTCTAGCTATTCTACCTCCGTAAATTATCACTCTTCTGCACCATTTGAATGCCGCGGGCTGACTATCAACCATTCTCCGATCAGCAGTTTTATTTATACCGCAAGTTCACATACCGACGACGAAGACGACGACCTAGTACATGATGTCTACGCCACAGTCAAAACGATTCGCGAAAAACTAGTGTAACAACAATACAAGTGCGGTTCACTAATCACAATAACCTTAAAAAAGTGCCCCCTCGCGATCTACCACCCATCCCCCCGCTTCAAAGTAGATGAATATCATTACAACGAATATTCAACTCTTTATTGGAGATGTGATCAATAAATCTGCAGTGCCGACGACGACGACGACGACTGGAACATCGGAACACCCCGAAGCGGACGGACGCAACTCCGACAGTTTCTGGTTTCACGGTCTCGTCCGCAGCCAGTACCATTCATTACCACCCGACCCAGGTCTCGGTGATGAAGAGGCCGGTCACCCGCGTGGACCTACCCCACAAGGTGGGCGCGCGCAAGAATTATTCGTTTTCCACGCGTGCACAGCCGCGTGAAATCATAAACAAGTTGGTGAGGCCGAAAAAAACAGAAGCACTATCTTGGTGGTGTTTTTAAATGCAAAAGTGCAAATTCTTGGGGGTGAAGATGTGGTTGATGACTGCTGCGGGCAGTTCATCGACTGATCCACTCGGTGACCGGATAGGTCACAGATAAGAAGATGTTACAGTTTTAAATATTTCAAATTAATTTTAGTTAAAGATTTTGAAGATTTAAATTTTCAAAAAATAAATTGAAAATGAGAATTAAGGTTTTTAACAAATTTATTTATCTGTGCGCATAAACAGCATTTGACGATGACCACCATGTCGAATTGGTAACGATTCAACAGCAACGGTGATGAGACCTAATGTTAGATGTTTCATTCCATGGCAATCTCTCAGCAGGCACACACGTGGAAAGCAGACTGTCTAGCAGGTGATTTTTTGTTATTTTTTCACTCACTTAGTATGTAGCTTGAATGCTTTTTTTTACAAATGTAGTATTATTGGGACAGACAAACTCAGCCTGATTAATATAAGGGAAAATCCATTTAAAATCATGGTGATTTTACATCAGAGTATACACAATAAATTTCTATAGTTTTTTTTTTTTAAAAAAAAGGTCCTATAAACATATGGAAGAAAATAGCTTTAAATTCTATTAAAAAAAACTCTAGATTTGTTGTTTATAATGATGATGATTAAAATTAGGTGATTGAGTTAGCGCTAATTACAAAATGACAAATCGTCAGCTGTGTGCTATCTTGTGACATAGACCATTTTGGTCGAAAATGAGTTAATGATGACGTTTTGCTATACTTAACAAACACTACAAGATGCTTTAACCCGATTTTGGAAAATCGCTTCCGTTTCCCGGATATCGCAATACACACTTGTGACATAGACCAATTTATCATCAAAATGATCGTGCACACTTGTGACACGTCATACATGTTGTTGGAAAATGTGGAAAAATTTTCTTGTTTTTCGCAAATTTATGTTGATACACATTTTCTGAAGGCAATGCAATCTTTTGTTTTTGAAAATATACTGATTAAGTCGGTTAAACTATTGATTTAAGCCTATTTTAGTTTGTATGGAAATTCTGTGCACACTTGTGACACGTAGTACAATTTTACTTTCGAAATACACTTGTGACACGTGCTTTACAGATTTTTGATTACATAATTTACTATATCTTTTAACTGGTGTAACCAAATTAGTTGAAACTTGGAGCGTTTGTTCTGCGATAGTATACAAACCGATTGCTTCAAAGAGTTTTACTCCATCATTCATGGTTTTGAAAATATTTATCATCAAACTTTAAAAATCGATTTTCTCGAATAGTACTAAATGGTCGTTGTCACAAGATAGCACACAGCTGACGAAATGTCATAGGTGAAATGCTAACTAGTAAACAAAACACAAACTGATAGCTGTCAAACTAATGACAGGTCAGAAATTCAACAAGGGTCATCCCTATAATTAACTGAACGTGAACTTGGCATAGCGACGTTGTCGTGCTATCTTGTCGCACGTCGCTTTTTGACGTTCCGAGAAAAACGTGTTTTAATGGTTGACCTTGAATAAACCAGACCTAGAGCACGCAAAGTAAACAATAACAAACTAGTTTTGTTTGGTTGACCAAGTTTGGTTGAATTTGGTTGGGACTCGGGACTCTGGAGTTATAATTACAAATGTTTACGGTAGTCGGGCTTGTACGTATGTCAAACGCGTTCTGTTCTGAGATCCCATTGGCCAGATGTCGCTCTTACATCAATTTTCAGAGTGTGTCAAGATAGCACGACAAGATTGAAACTTCTTTCATATGAAAAGTGACAACGCTGCACGGAGTTTTTTTCGGTTTTTATTATATCTCAGGATTGAAATCGAATTTTGGAGATCTGTGAAGGTCAATAGTTGAGGCATTGTGAGCTGCACTCAAATGCGCGTACGACAAGAGAACACGACAGCGACGATACATTGAATTCTTCAGAAATTTAAATCTTCATCCCTACCAAGGTCGTGTGGCCAACAGTACTGACCCCAGGCAGGTAGCGACCCTATTCTTACTGGTTCGAAATCCGTCAAAGTGGCAATTTGGCGTTACCATGAACCAACTCGATAACCTACTTTCCTTGGACGAGACCTAACAGCAGCACACATCGTTCTTCATTGAACAAGTGATGGTATTAAGGCTGTTAATGTTTCCATAGTAACTTTTCAAACGCATGCCATCACTGTTGAACGGGGTAATTTGACCAAACCATTAATCATAGGCACTTGTCGTGCTAGTGCATCGTCTCACGGCGGCAGGTGCTAATCTGCATTCCTGAGAGTTCACTTAGATTGGGGTGGTTCCGTTTCGTTTTGATTGATGTTAGAGACTTTTAATGGGAAAAGCTACCGATTTCCTATGGAAACACGCGCGATCTTCAGTCACATTCTGCAGAAATTCGTGAAAAGACTTCAACGCCGCCAATTTACGAACTCTGCGGCCTTTGCGAGGATGCAACCAAATTAGATGACGGCTTCTAGGCGCATTGTATCACAAAAGTTGGTGTGAGATCATCCACCATTTGATCACCTTCACCAGATAAGGATCGGCTAGTTAATAAGAAGCTGGACAAATTTGCGCTGTTTGGAAAACGATTTCGCGAAACTCTATACCTCACAGCAAAATAAGCGTTAATCGAACAAACAATTTGTCAGAGATTCCTCTGGTAGCGCCATGCGAGTTGCTAGGATTAATCCACCTAAATTAACTGGACAAATTTTAAATTGTTTGTTGGCAAGCTAGGACGATAATGACAGTAATTTATTTAATGCCGTATTAGGGGATCTCCATCTTCTCATATTACCATCAACAGACAAATTAGCATAAACTATCATTCCAAGACAATGGCTCATACTGGCATGCGCAAGAAACACCTTCTCCACACCTTCACCAAACACAGCACATGTGTCCTTGGGCAAGGCGAAAAACAACACACCTGAGTTGCCATCTAATGTTGGCTTCGCTCATAGACCGAAATGCCAGTCATAGGTACATCCCTGCAGTAATCGCGATCAATTTATTAACCACCCACAGTTTTCCATCATCATCATCATCATCCAGCAAGCATTTAGTACATTGTTGCAGAATGCAGCAGTGTTGACCTTTGCCGGAAGATTGCACCCTGTAAAGTTTAGAGGAAGTTTATGTAAATGGAAAATTAAAGTAAATGAGAGCGATTTTGAAGAACTTTAGGGTTTTCGCAACTTAGTCAGATTGGAATGATTTTTACTATGCATTTTTTTATTTTGAAAGGACATAAATTTGAAATTTCAAAAAAGTTTCCACGTAGTTTATGATTATCGTAGCTTAATTAACTTTTTCAAAAAACTTTTTTATTAGTTTGTCTGACTGTGATGCATCAATGTAAAACTCTTACAAAATTAAATATGTTTTCTTCAAAAACCATTTTAGTTTTATTTATTAAAACCCTCAAATTTCGAAACTCAATTGCAAAACTGTTCCATCTCCAAGATTGATTTACGATCAAACACTGCTCTACGAGTTTGATCAAACTGCAACCCCAAATTGCAACTCTATTTGCACTAAACTCTGTACCTGTCAGGTTCAGACAAGGGAGTCAAATCCAGGCCACGACAGAAAAATTGCAACTTTTGATTAACGGCGGCAGGCAAATTTCGAAAAGGTTATTCATCTCACATTTCGTAGCTGCCGCCGGTTTGCCCAACTGACCCGTTTCGAACCCCGCGGATGCTTTTTCTTGGGGATTTCGAAACTGTGGAAAGGCGGTGTCAGATCTTCTCCAGGCGGTTGATAGTCGTTATGCGTGTTGCAAAATGGGCAGCGATTAAATTTTTGCTCCATTCAAACAAAATGGCATGTCTGCCGTTAAAGGTTCAAACCGAGTTGACCTTGTCCGGAACGACCCCAGGTTGAGGGCGTATCGCGGTAATCACCCGCAACATCAGACTCCGTGAATTTTAACACCTCATTCGGCACCTCGTTCTGCAGAGGGGTTCAACGCGATTAACCCGCTAGAATAATCGAGGGGCTTCCTAATGTTGCCACCTTCACGTTGAATCAACCGCACAGAACATCACTTAACCTTTGATCCACGCAACAAGCCAACCTCGCAGAATCGCGGGTTGCTCGCGGGACATAATTGGATCAACTCTTCACGATAGAGTAATACAAACTAAGAACCTGGCGAAAAAATGTTACGAAATATTGGTGGCAGCGCACATTTTGTCTGATTTCAATTACGTAAACTGGGTCAGAGGTGTTACCGAAGGGGTGCAAGTGATCTAGCCGGTGATCTTCGGGATTACCGCCGATGATAGTTGCCGCGTTGAGCGCGAAATCGAGCGAACTGGTTTGCCTCCGAAATGGCTAGTAGAAGATGCAACTACTCCTACTCGTTGCAGGGATTCCTAATTTATTTTCAATAGGTGAAAAATTCTCCCTGGTGCTGCTCAAAATGCTCGAATCTGATATTTTCAGTTAAATTCGACAAAAAAAACTGAAATTTGTAATATCAATGAAACAGCTCGACATTTTTGAAGTTGTTGACAGTAAACGCTTCAGTTTCATAAAGTTATGATATATTTGGGCACTCTGAACATACTCCAATCGACAGAATTTAATAACAGTGAATTTCCTGCCAATGAATATAATTGTAAATTTGAGTATAAAGCAACCATGTTTAACCTTTTATAAACAACCATGCGCACCCCCTCATTTTAGCTTCCCCCATAGATAAACGTGGATGGGCATGGTTGATTAAGATGCTTTTCAATTTTATTTATTGCCAAGGAATTTATAAAAATATCCGTTCTGTCAATTGGAGCTTGTTCAGGGAGCCCAAACCTATCAAACCTTGATGAAAGCGTTTACTAACATCAACTGTAAAAATGTCACGTTATCCAAAATGTTATCAGTCCTTAATAATAAAAATATTACTGAGAACCCCTGAAAATGTTTCTACCTCGAACGATGCGTAATTTAGACGGAAAATTTCGCAAAAGTCCTTCGCACAAGCGGATTTGCCAGCAGCGGAATCGTAACTAACTGAACGCCGCAGCCTAGCAAGTTTATGGGAAGGACGCACCATCCCCGGGGCTAGCAGTCACTCCGAAACTATTCGGAATCTTTGCCGATGCGCCACATCGAGGAGCCCCAGTAGAACAGGAGGAAGATTAGAAGGTGTGTCTAGCTAAATGAACATCATCAATAAAGAAACGCTTCGATTCGATACGGTCGAGAACTTTGCGAAAAAAAAAATATGCAAAAATGCTGTGCACTGCTTCAGGGTGACTCTCGTTAAGATTATGAGATTTGAGGGAAGCTTGCTACCTACTTTACAGTCGTTATATTTAAATATCTAATTAAAAGAAGTACACTGCTAAACTACTGGAATCCGTCAAGTTTATGGTAATTCGAATTAATGAGTTCATCACTGTAATTGATCAGCTGCTTTAGGTGTGCAATACTGAGTAATGGTGTAATTGACTGATTTTGACATACAAGTGCCCAACTCAACATTTTGTGTAACCTTTTAAATCGTGAGAACCTGTCATAACTGGTGTCACAGAATATTGTAATTTACAATCAGCCTTCATTTCCGCTGAACCTAGATAAATATCACAATTTCAACTTATTCTCGGTTGATTTTAATCACATTGTTGCAATTACAAACTTAATTCAAATGCAAATTCGCATCACTCGCGAAATCAGACGAAAGCCCCCGCTGGGGATGACGAGCCTCATCCAGCCATCGTCCACAAAACGATTCTCGCGCAGAAGGATCAAAACCGTTCTTCACCCAACGAGCAGACAACCAGATGGAGTTTTCCTCAGGGCAAATTGCTGCATTTGCAGCAATGACAAATTAATTTTAGCACATTATCACCGTAATGCCATCTCTAATAGCAATAATTTAAAGCTCTTTATGAAAAGCTGCACCACTGCGTGGGACGACGCAGCCCCATTCTGAATGGGGAAAGACAATATTGTAGTAAATTAAAAGATTACAAAAGTTATCAGATCGATCGGGACTGACGTGAAGGTTTCCGGGGGGGAGGGTTTTGTCGTGGGTTTGGAGTTGGAGGAGTGGCTTGAATTCTTGGGATGTTTTGCTATTTTGAAATGTGAGTCTTTCATGGGAGAGTACTATCAAATCAATTGTAGGATCCAGCGATGGAATAATCATCATCAAAAGAAAATCATTGGATGTTCATCAAGAGAAAAAATCCGAAGGGAGCATGCTCTCCTCTCTCGCGCACGAAAAATCGGTAAAAAGAATCTAAAAAAAATTATCATCTTGATTATTCGTCGGAACAACTTTTTCACAACTACACTTGCAAATGTAACGTTACACGTCGGAAATTGACCTGTCACATTTTGTAGATGGGCAATGTGTGTAAACAAAGTGAATAAAATAATTTTAAGTGGTGCTGACAAGGAAATTCATAAAAAATCATCAGCAGATTGATTTTCTGGGAGAATTTCGGGAGCGATTTTCTTTTGCGTGATTTGCCTCCTCTCTTTTTCGCGGGTGACAAAAATTCCATCCCTGGTAGGATCTTATAATATCTTATATTGACTTTTGAAACGATTTTCCAGTGCGCAATGTTTCGTAGCTTACATCGAAATTTTTAAACCCGCTTTTTCATCATAATTTTAAGTGATTAAACATTCTCTCGTGACATTAGAACGTATATTTGGTACTCGTCTCAACAACTCGTTGTAATATTTTGACCCTACTTCGAAGACATATTATTAGACTGTAGATGTCAAACACGATTTGAACCTCAATCGTAAAACATCTGCACGAAAAGTTCACGTCTTCGTTTGTGTCATTACGTGTCCAAGCCATTAATTAATAGCTTGATCTCGGTACGGTCACCTTTTGTTCCAACGGCCAAGATGGCACCTCTAAACCTCCAACGGCGGACCACAATACAGTCTACAAATCTGTTTCAACGCGGTGGTACGATCCTCCCTTTGGTTTGAGAAAATATCAATCACAACATAATTATCGTATCATCTTTCACAATTAGCTTGGCGTTGCACTGACCAAGATCTAAAAGTCATGGTCACTCGGAGTACCTGCTTCAAGCCTGGCCTGGCTGGCTGGAAGCAGGTCGGCGGACGCTACTTCGCGGTTCAATGGGAGGATGGACGCGGACCGCCAGTAAAAAAGGTACCCAAGAGTGCGATGAAAAAGAATCTGCAGACTTGAATAGCACGGCTTTTGGTAAATAGCTTAAGCTAAGGTAGGGTTGCGCTATACGTCTTGAGGCTAGTAAGGTTTGTTTTGAAGTTAGTTTGGTGTAAAATAGCCCACGCTACCCTATGTATCCACAGTGCGAATAGCGAATACCTTCTTCACAGCAAAAACGAAACGATGCAATCCGACAAACGGTCAAAATGATCCGCTTGACGGATCGGTGA
This sequence comes from Culex pipiens pallens, assembly GCF_016801865.2. Classification (NCBI taxonomy): domain Eukaryota; kingdom Metazoa; phylum Arthropoda; class Insecta; order Diptera; family Culicidae; genus Culex; species Culex pipiens. The sequence continues at coordinate 52,147,959 of NC_068938.1, forward strand.
CGGCGACCGATCAACCCTTTGTTAGCGTATCATCCACTGCCACCTACAACCCCTTGGAAGTCCACCACAAAAAAAAACACACAATGTCAATGTTTGGAGTTCTTCTTGGAACAGCTAAGAAATCACTTTTGACATAGTATATTGCGTGTCTTCTGCTTATCCTGGCAAGAATGATCTCGTCTTCCTACGCCAAACAAAGCCACACTTTGGATGGATGATAAATACGGTAATCTGATTACCGGGCCGACCTTTATAGCAGAATTTACCCAGTTAATTAGGCGATGTGTACGCGTACTACTTGCTCAATGGTCACCAAAGCAGTGCGCGCACTAATGATTGGAATTGCATACTGAGGTCCCCTCTGGCCATCCGAATGATTGATGGCAACCAGGCCAGAATGGGGTCCGGATTAGAGAAGTAAGCCACAGGCGAATCTTGGCAAATCCTTTCTAAACATTACCCCGCAAAACTCGGGCCGAGCGTCTTAATTGGTGACGGTCACCACCAGTGAACTACAAGCGGCGTGAAAAATGGCATTTGATGCAATTGAAAGCATGCATAGTGGTGGCTAATACTAACGAGCAGGCGTTTCAAAGTGGATCTCTCCGCGTTGAATGGCATCCGCGAACCGCCCAGTTCGATTTGCCAATATCGCGCAAGGCTTGAAGCTAGTAGGGTATTGATCGGGACATCTCAGATTAATCGTTTGACTACTCCGCCTTTTTCTCATCTCGGTTTATTGAAGGCTCAAGTGACAATATTTAGTTTCTTGTCATAATTAATTTCAAACAGGCAAGTTACACTGAATTTGAACTTGTACTGCTACACAATATACCAAATAAAGCCTTCCTTCCTGAGCGTTCTTATATTACGTAACGCAGTTGGAGGGGGAAGGAATCGAAGGTCGTGTTTACATAAAAAAATTTAAAAAAATCCTCTCAAGAGAAATATTAAATTAACTTCAAATGTTCTAATATATATATTGTTACAGAATTATTGGTCACTATTTCACGATTTCTCAAATCGTCATTGACGTGCTATCTTTAAGCACGTGTATTTTTGGGCCAACATGAGTTGAGAACGCCATTTTGTGCAGTTTTCAATACCCCGCCTTTTGACCATCACAGATCCCAAAAAATCGATTGGAATTCTGAGATGTTTAAACCAAAAAAAACTCCGTGCGTTGTTGTCGCACTTCATATGAAGGAATTTTGTCGTGCAATATTGACACACCTTGAAAATTGCTGCAAGTGCGGCAACTAGCCAATGGGAATTCAGTCAGATGTAATTTGACACACGTACATGCACAGAATGGTAAAAAAAAAACGTGTTTGTTATTGTTTACATTGCGTGCTCTATTTTTTATTCTTGAAGCTCAAATATTAAAGCGCTTTTCTTTTTTTTGAAAGTCAAAGAGCGACGTGTGACAAGAAAACACGACAGTGTCGATTTGACAAATACTCATTACAGAGATAGACGGCCTCTATAAAATCAGATAGTATTCGATGTTGTTTCAATAAAAAAAATGCTGAAAAAAATGTGTTTTTGCAGTGATTCCACCCTAGGTGCTGAAAAGTGGTTTGCAAAACGGCCTCAATTTTGAACTGTCAAAGTGAAACCAATTTACTATTTGCCAAAAGTAGAGAGTATTGTTATCGATCATTGAAAATTGTTTTTTTGAAGAATGACAAATTTGTGGCTTTCGAGGACCTAGAGTTGAAGTCAAGAAATCTTTCAATGTTGAAGGCGAGATCGTCATTTTTTTAGAATTATGATTGAAAGTTGTTTATGGAGTCGATGCGGTTGTATCCATCCAGAAGGCTTCTAAATTCGGCCTGGGAATTTATCAGCGACATCGCAGAATAACACTCTCGCCGCAGTTCATCGTCATCCGTAAAAAAGAAAAACCTCTTCTAACCGATCAAAACTTGAAAACACACCATTTTCCAGCAAAAAAATCAAAAACTAACCAAAATAAAACACAAACAACTAATTATAAAACAGCTCATTTACCAGTAAGAAAAAAGCCATGCTTCTGCTTGAACAGCTTCCTACTTTGTAGATGTAAATGATGGGATCCAGGGCTGTGGAGTCGGAGTCGGAGTCGGAGTCGGATCCGGAGTCGGTGGAGTCGGGTCTTTTTGGGGACCTGGAGTCGGAGTCGTCAAAACTCGAACAGCTGGAGTCGGAGTCGGAGCCGGAGTCGGCTAAATTTTATGAGCTGGAGTCGGAGTCGGAGTCGGAGCCAAAGATTTCTGATAACCCGGAGTCGGAGTCGGAGCCGGAGTTATCTTAAATTCAACAAAAAATATGTTTTTTTTTTATTGTTCAGTATTTCCTATATAACAGCATAATTTACAAAACATCTTATATTTTTAATTGATTTATCAGATGCCATTATGTATTTGAAGCTTTTTATTGTGATTGAAAAGCTCTAATTGTGTTATTACACTATAATCACTAAATGATAACCTCTTACCCAAGTATGTAGTATCATAATTCAAAAAAAAATATTGGTTATGTAGTCAGACTATATTTATGTTCCCTTTCAATTCAAATTTGACCAAATTTCATCCAATTATTTCTGAAAAAAATACACACAAAGTCATCTTTTACCCCGATAGCGAATGTCTTAGAGGCTTTAAGTTAAATCATTTTTTAGGAAAAAATTACGAGGTACAAAAAAAGATTATAAATAGTAATCACTGATTTTTGCAGATCGAAAAAGAGTCACTGACAGTTAAACTTTTGTAACAAATAATCAACGATAATAACAATCTCTTACTTGGAGCTCAACATGCGCATTTTGTTTATTAGTGAGTACAAGAAAATCAAAGTGTTGCATTTAAAATAATTTAAACCAACAAAAAATGTCAAAAGAAGTTGCAACAAATTTGAAATAATCATTGATTGTTGATGTTGATGTTGATTTTAGGTAAACTATTTTGATATCGTTGCAAATTATCGTTGAACAAATCTCAAGAATTCAGTACAAAAATGAACTAATAAAAAAATTATAGAGCAAAATATAGGATTTTAATTTATTTTTCAAATATTATAAATAAAAAACACAGAATCAAAATATTATCAACTGGTACGAATTTTCTCATACTGTATGTCTTACGCCAATATGACGGAAGGTGATAATCATTGCAAATCAATGTACCTTAAAAAAAAATAAATATTTGTGACCTAGAAAATATTTTACTTGTGGATATTTGTTTTTTATTATATTTTAAGTTTTTTCATATATTTTGATGGAGGCGCAAGATCATCCATAAAGCTTTGTTTTAGGTGAAGATTCACGAAGTATCGTGCACCTCCTTTTTAAAGTATATAAAATTTTAATTTTAAAATAAATAAAAAAGTCTGGGTTAAAATATTTTCAATGTAATTGATATTTAAAAAGGACATCTTAAGCGTCCTTTCCACGAAGAATTTGTTTATATACATTGATTTGCAATAATAATCTCCTTCAGCCATGGCGTGATGTCCATGTACGTTAGGGTGGTCCAAATCCGGACTTTTTTGGGGCTACCCCCTGAAATCAAAGATTGACCCATCACTAGGCTAAATTCCAAATTTGAGCTCATTCTGACCACGGGAACCCCTCCCTCCAATCGCTTAAAGTTTGTATGGGAAAAATCGTCAAAATGTATGGAGAAAAGCAACTGTTTTACTTTTTTACCTGTGGAAGGCGCCATAATTATCCGATTCTTACCATTTCTCAAATGTAGAACCTTCATTAAATTTTGAACAACTTTCCCGAAGACACAATATTTTTAGGATTTTTTCCCGCGAAGTTATTAGCGCCCAAAACTGGCCATTTTTGCGCGGCCAGCTGTAAGCGGCTACCTAACAACGATGTTTATTTCCAATTCGTACACGCACGTGCTCTCTCTCAGGTTCAAACTCTCTCACGAGCTTGCTCGACTGCCTGCCTGCCTGTTTGCCTACAAGCGCGCGCTGTTTCTCGGCTTGGACTTTTGTCGTCGTCGTCGTTTTCGTTTGATATCCGCTACGCTGCACAGAGGGGAATAATCGAAATTTCACGCAATAAATTAATAACTTCTCGGGAACATTTTTGGGAATTTTGGTGTCTTCTGCAAAGTTGCTCCTATCAATGGTGCGCATCTTTTGGTGCTAATTTTTAGTTCCAAACTCCACCGCATAGGTGGCGCTGGAATCTAACTTTTTACAGGAGGGTCGTAGAGCTTTGGTTTCTTCAACAAAGTTGTGTAATTTTTCATTCTGAGCAACTTTGTAGAACATTTCAAAATTCCCAAAAATATTGGTAAAAAGTTACAGCACTTTAGAAAAAAATATCCATGAAAAAAACGTTTTTTGTACTAGAACCATCTCAAAACGTATTTATTTATTATTCCAATCATGATAGTTGGTGGAAAATAAATATTGAAGAAGTTTCTGCCATATCTCAAAAAGTTTTGATGTCTTATTCTACAAATTATGGTAAAAATCATTGAAAATATGGTAATTTTGGAAACAACGGTACTAAAAAAGGCGCAAATATGCGCAAACTTTTTCAAATGGGTTTGAAAGAACAGGTTTTGCTGAATAAGAGCCAGCAAAAGGATTTGCTCGGAACTGCTCGGAGAAGTTTTGCCGAGCATATTGCGAAGAAAAAAAATGCTTCAACATTCCAACGCCCAAGGCCCAAAAAAAGTTGGAACGGTAACTTCAACTCAATGGTTCTCGGGCATAACTCAACCAATCAAGATGATTCTTCTTTCCAGCGATTTAAATAGGGTCTTTCTCCAAATTTTTTAATTATTTACTTTTTACATGATGGGTACTGTCTATGGAGTTTTATAACGAATGCTAAAGAATAAAATTCATGAATTTCGTCAAAACTTGTTATAATTTGTATGTTTCAATAAAATATTATCATCATAAAATATATCTTAGTAGGCAGTACCCATCACGTAAAAGGTAAATAATTAAAAATTTTGGAGAAAGACCCTATTTATTTCAGGAAATTGGGCAAATCTCGGCTTATATTGAACTAAAACTGATACTTTTTTAAGGAACTTGTTCAGAAAACTGTTTTCTACAATGTGATTGATTCTTAAATGATTTTAAATGTAATGGTGTAATGTGGCAGAGGATTGAAAAAATAATGTTCGGAACCCAAAGGGTAATTTCATGACAAATTGTACAAAAATGAGATTTACTTTCAGTCGTATCGGGGTTTCCAGCTTGGATATTGAGGTAATTTCAAATAATTCTAGAAATCTGGTAAATTTGGTTCGATTTTTTTTTGGGGGAGGTCAAATATAGTTGGTTAGAGTCCCCAAGGCATATTCATAAGAAATTTGAGTGATATCAACATGAATGAACCGATTTTCTGTGATTTTTTTTTAACGAATATCCCATGTATGCATAAAATCGAAAAATAATCTTTGATAAAAAAAAGTTGCTCTAGACCCCCCGACGAAATATTTCGGTAAACCCCGCAAAATGTCGGGAAAGAACCCTTCTCTCACGGTGCCAAATATCAGACATACCGAATTTTTTATCATTAGTTTGTTCTTAAAAATACACCGTGCGGTAACTTCAACTCGCTGGTTCTCGGACATTACTCAACCAATCGGGACGATTCTTGTTTTCAGTGATTTGTAAGAATGTCTAGATGATCGTAAAATGCAGAAATTTATTTGAACAAATCTGTAATTTCTGCGACCGAAAACATCGTTCCACCTTTTTAAAAACGACTGCCTCCGCGAAATTTTCGTTGAATTTTTATACATGTGAAAAAAAAAGTTGGAACGATGTTTTTGATCGCAAAAATTCCAGATTTGATCAAATTAAGTTCTGCAAAGTTCTAGAATCATCTAGACATCCTAACAAATCGCTGGAAAGAAGAATCATCTTGATTGGTTGAGTTATGCCCGAGAACCATTGAGTTGAAGTTACCGTTCCAACTTTTTTTGGGCCTTGGGCGTTGGAATGTTGAAGCATTTTTTTTCTTCGCAATATGCTCGGCAAAACTTCTCCGAGCAGTTCCGAGCAAATCCTTTTGCTGGCTCTTATTCAGCAAAACCTGTTCTTTCAAACCCATTTGAAAAAGTTTGCGCATATTTGCGCCTTTTTTAGTACCGTTGTTTCCAAAATTACCATATTTTCAATGATTTTTACCATAATTTGTAGAATAAGACATCAAAACTTTTTGAGATATGGCAGAAACTTCTTCAATATTTATTTTCCACCAACTATCATGATTGGAATAATAAATAAATACGTTTTGAGATGGTTCTAGTACAAAAAACGTTTTTTTCATGGATATTTTTTTCTAAAGTGCTGTAACTTTTTACCAATATTTTTGGGAATTTTGAAATGTTCTACAAAGTTGCTCAGAATGAAAAATTACATAACTTTGTTGAATAAACCAAAGCTCTACGACCCTCCTGTAAAAAGTTAGATTTCAGCGCCACCTATGCGGTGGAGTTTGGAACTAAAAATTAGCACCAAAAGATGCGCACCATTGATAGGAGCAACTTTGCAGAAGACACCAAAATTCCCAAAAATGTTCCCGAGAAGTTATTAATTTATTGCGTGAAATTTCGATTATTCCCCTCTGTGCGCTGCGTTCCTGGCATGTTAATTATAATTTTCAACAAAAATTGTCGGTTTGTATTGAGATATAAAATCAAATGTAATATGTGAACAACAAAACGAAAAAAAAAATACAACAATAGATATCATATTATAAGAGCGTGTGAGAGAGAATACAAATTTGATGAATTAGTTCATCCATGAATCGTCATCTGTTCTGATCCAAACCTAATTGCAAACGTTTTGGATTTTAATTTATCTGCTTTTGTTACAAGAAATACCATGCCTTCTATCGGATGGGGAAGTAAAACGTCGGTCCATTTGCGTAAAAGAGGATTTGGGTAACTCACCACACAAATCCTTCGGACGCCAGAAATGAGCAGAAACTTGCAACAGAGCCCACAAAAGACCCGGGGGTCGTTAAAGTGGATTGCTTTGCTTTTTTTACAAGAAATACCATGAAGTTTTTTAGATAAAAAAGGAAGGAATTTTCTTTAGATTTTTTTTTAAAAACTGAATCCAAAAGAGTATCTTAAAGGAAGGCCGCAACTGCAAGATCTGAAGGTTGTTAACGATTGTGCAGAAAGAGATGTTTCCTGAAACGAAAAATTCACAGGTAAACTGACAAAAAATGATAAACAGTTGCAATATTTGTTGCAGGTGGTCTAGGAACACAGAAAGAAATTTCCAGAAAGAATAAAAAAATAATTTTAGAGAGTATGAATGAAAATTTGCAGCAATAATTGTAAAATTGCCTTGATTTGTTCTGATTTGTACTAAAGTATATTTTTGTTAAAGCAAACTACCTAAAGGAACACCATTTGTATTACCTGAAGATTCTTTTTCAAATAATTGAATCATTATCATGTTTCTTTAGCATATACGAAAATCTGCGTGTAGTGCTTGGAAAAACAAAAAACCCTGTTCTCATGACATTTGCTGTATTTTTTTAATTGAGCCTAAGCTGTCTTTTCTTTAAACTATTTTTTTCAGCGCAGTTTTTTTTTATTTTTGACATAATTTAAGAACTAATATGCTAAATATATCTCAAAACAATCCTGCTATTTTAGTTCAAAATTATAATAAACATGTCAAGAACGCAGCGCAGCGGATAGCAAACGAAAACGACGACGACGACAAAAGTCCAAGCAGAGAAACAGCGCGCGCTTGTAGGTAAACAGGCAGGCAGGCAGGCGAGCAAGCTCGTGAGAGAGTTTGAACCTGAGAGAGAGCACGTGCGTGTACGAATTGGAAATAAACATCGTTGTTAGGTAGCCCCTTACAGCTGGCCACGCAAAAATGGCCAGTTTTGGGCGCTAATAACTTCGCGGGAAAAAATCCTAAAAATATTGTGTCTTCGGGAAAGTTGTTCAAAATTTAATGAAGGTTCTACATTTGAGAAATGGTAAGAATCGGATAATTATGGCGCCTTCCACAGGTAAAAAAGTAAAACAGTTGCTTTTCTCCATACATTTTGACGATTTTTCCCATACAAACTTTAAGCGATTGGAGGGAGGGGTTCCCGTGGTCAGAATGAGCTCAAATTTGGAATTTAGCCTAGTGATGGGTCAATCTTTGATTTCAGGGGGTAGCCCCAAAAAAGTCCGGATTTGGACCACCCTAATGTACGTCTTAACAAAAAAAAAAACAAAAAAAAAAGTTTCGTTTAAAATTGTCATTTAAAAAAACAAGGTGCATGTCACTGTGCTTCTTACAAATGTCAGCCTGAAAGTGAGCAAATTGAATTTTAATGTTCAATAGATCATTGAAGCCAGATTTTTTTTAGTTATTCATTCAAAAATAACAATTTAATATTTAAATTTATTAGCTTTGAAAAAATATTTACAAATTTGAGGTTAAGCAATCAAATCCAAATTTACTTACAAAACTGTTCTTCTCAAAATGCCTCTAAAACTGAAGATAGTTTTTGATTTCTGTTTCCATAACGTATGAAACTTGTAACCTAGAAACTTTTTTCCGTTTATTTACTATATTTTACTTTTACTTAACTTATTTTTTTGAGAAAAACATGACGCTTAGAGAGTATTTAAGTAATCCTATTTATCAATGTTTTAAAAATAATCTACCACATTGATCACTCCACCTGTGAACATTTTCAGTTCTTTTGTCTGACCGGTCTCTCAAAAAATGATCGATTTATGTCAGTATAAAACTGACATCCATCATAACACATGGGAAAAAGGGAAAGCTCTCAATCATACTTAACAGCTTCCCGCATAAAGATTTCTGATGAACTTACAGTAAATTTTAACGTTACAAAACGATAAAATATATTGTCATTTTGACAGTGTTTTAACAGTAGACAGCATCGTTTTTTAAGATAATTTGCGTCATATTTTGGGATTTTACCATAAAAAAGGGGGGTTGTTATGCACCGGTACCATAAAAATTTCGAAATTTTTCCATACATTTTTTTTCCAAATACGACGCATTTTACTGTTAATCTAATGTTGCATTTTTCATCCAAAAACTCGTCCTGACTATAGAAAACATCATACATTAATAATAAAAACAGCAAGCATTACAATGGATTGCACGGTCAATCTACAGTTCTTCATGGTTTTTTCCCTACTAAATGGTACTGTAAAAACTATATTCGGACAATGAAATAAATAATAACTACAGAAAGTTTTATGGTTTTTTCATATTATTTATTTTTTAATCCTCACAAAATGATACTGTAAAATATATATACGAACAATGAAATTAATCTTAAATAGAATACACTTTATATTTTTTTTTTGTATCCAGGTTTTTAAGCGAAGATGGCGTTCGAATGGTGAACGCCCGAAATGTCCAAATCGCGCAGTAGCACCAACATTATCTAATCTAATCTAATCAGACCCTACAGTAGCACCAACATTAGAAAAAAAAGTATGGCTGTCATGCCGTGTCACACTTGTTTCGTAATGTTGGTACCACTTCGTGATTTTGACATTTCGGGCGTTCACCATTCGAACGCCATCTTCGCTTAAAAATCTGGATAGCCTCAAAAAGCTGTGTGCGTGTTACAAATCTTTGTTTCTTTAATATTATTCCTCTCCTTCCTTCTGTTCTTCGCGCACTTCCCGCTACGCACACTTGCACTCCTCACTACGCACTCAAATCTGGAGTTTTGTTAATGTCTAGTAAACCAAATTTTCAGTTTTTGCTTTTTGGATGTTTTTTATTACTCAAGGCAGTTTCAAGAACACCCAAAAAGCAAAAACTGGAAATTTGGTTTATTGAACCTTTTTTTTGAAAAAAAAAAAAAAAAACTCCAGAAATGTCTTCCCCTTTCACCGCAGCCACTTCGTCGGACACCCTGCACGTCGTCGTTAAATTTGTACTCGGACGTAGACTCCGGCCGATTTCGACCTCTTGCTGGATCGAACTTTCACAGGAACTACGAGACTCCATTACACCTTTTCGCGCACTTTCTGTATCCAACCACGACAAATCGGACTGCCGTCGGGCCAATATAGAATCACCTTGGCACCTGCCATCAAACTGAGCTGGGAGTGTGTACCCTTGGTCATCAGCTGACCCGAGTGCGGTGGTGTTCCTCCTTCTTGTAAATTGTGGCCGGACTAGAACCCCCTGCAGCACGTGGACCATACGCAATCCACGATCGAAATAGTTCCTGTAGAAAAGAGAAAAGAAAACAATAAATTAATAACACTCAAACAAGGAAAACATCGAGCCGAAATCCGTTTGTTTATACCCAAGCAGGCCATAGAAATTGTCTGCAGGTGTCCACCTCGTTGATCTTCCAAAAAAAAATCATCGCAGTTCAAATACTCACCCAAGTTGCAGAAAAATTAGAACTCCCGTCAACATTCCGGATCCGTCACTCGGCAGAACGGTCCAACCAACTGGGAATGCGTTCAGCACCTTGCCAGCTCTCTTTTGTCCTGGAGGCCACGCCTCGACGTCGGCCGAACCTGCTTTCGATTCGAAAGCCTCTGTTGAGTTTGGTCCCGGAATCGAATGGTAAAAGAAGTCCCTGTAAAAAAAAGAAACACAACTTAGAAAATGCTTGCTGCTGCTAGTGAGATTCCGTCCTCTCCAATTATCACGAAACTCCCAATACTTACCAAAATTTGTAAAGTTTCCGCCTTCCCAGAGCTGTTCCGGATCGATAACCCGGCGGATTTGACGCCGGAGGTGACTTTTTCACATTCACTCGCGATTTTTTTTTTAATTTCGTTCAACACCACGGCCAAACACAAACGATACCAACAGGATTGAACACGCGCGCGGGAGAAAAAATGACAGCTCAACCATGGTGCGTTTGTTTCAGGAGCGTCGTACGAGTTCAGTGTAATGGTGTGTCCGTTGCAAGAGCGTCGGCTGCATAGGTTAAGTGTCATGTTGGATTGGTTGGGTTCGTTTATTGTTATCAGGGGTGACATTGGGTCTAAGGTGGGAGGGTGGAGGGGGGGGGGGGGGTTTGTGAGATTGGGTCATAAAAAAATGCTGAAATTTGTGTTTAAATGTTTAAATGTAAAAATGTGAAAATGTAAAAATGTAAAAATGTGAAAATGTTAAAATGTAAAAATGTAAAAATGTTAAAATGTAAAAAAGTAAAAATGTATAAATGTAAAAATGTAAAAATTTAAAAATGTAAAAATGCAAAAATTTAAAAATTTAAGAATTCAAAAATTTAAAAATTTATAAATTTAAAAATTTATAAATTTAAAAATTTAAAAATTTAAAAATTTAAAAATTTAAAAATTTAAAAATTTAAAAATTTAAAAATTTAAAAATTTAAAAATTTAAAAATTTAAAAATTTAAAAATTTAAAAATTTAAAAATTTAAAAATTTAAAAATTTAAAAATTTAAAAATTTAAAAATTTAAAAATTTAAAAATTTAAAAATTTAAAAATTTAAAAATTTAAAAATTTAAAAATTTAAAAATTTAAAAATTTAAAAATTTAAAAATTTAAAAATTTAAAAATTTAAAAATTTAAAAATTTAAAAATTTAAAAATTTAAAAATTTAAAAATTTAAAAATTTAAAAATTTAAAAATTTAAAAATTTAAAAATTTAAAAATTTAAAAATTTAAAAATTTAAAAATTTAAAAATTTAAAAATTTAAAAATTTAAAAATTTAAAAAATTAAAAATTTAAAAATTTAAAAATTTAAAAATTTAAAAATTTAAAAATTTAAAAATTTAAAAATTTAAAAATGTAAAAATTTAAAAATTTAAAAATTTAAAAATTTAAAATTGTAAAAATGTAAAAATGTAAAAATGTAAAAATGTAAAAATGTAAAAATGTAAAAATGTAAAATTGTAAAAATGTAAAAATGTAAATATATAAAAATGTTAGAAATGTGAAAATGTAAAAACTTCGACATTTCAAAATGCAGTGTCAAATGGAATTTTTTTTTATGTTCTTGAATTTAAAAATTAATATATTGTGTTGGCAATTGTTCACGCTCCTTACAAAAAAAAGTGTGTGGACACCTAATCTATGGAAACCTAAAAGCAGCAAACGCAAAATAAACTCTAAACACTGAAGGTTGAGACACAGAGCTTGTCTGTGGTTGAGTGTTCAACATTAAAACAGTGCATTTTATCAAAATATCACATATGACTGTTTAACATTCAATTTAGCATTGAAATTTTATTTCTTGTATATTAAAATTCATTCTCAATACTTACCAAGTTAAACTTTTTTTTTAATCCTTAAAACGAAACGAAAACGAAGTTGACTTTATAGCTGTTGGCCACCATTGCTATCCAGGTTTATAAGCGAAGATGGCGTTCGAATTGTAAACGCCCGAAATGTCAAAATCGCGCAGTAGCACCAACATTAGAAAAAAAAAGTATGGCTGTCATGCCATGGCACACTTTTTTCGTAATGTTGGTACCACTGCGTGATTTTGACATTTCGAACGCCATTTTCGCTTAAAAATCTGGATAGTTTGCTAGTACCAACCACTAGTGTCTTCTTTTTATCTACAAGGACTTTGCCGCCCTGGGCTCCTAATTTTACGAGACCATGTCACGGAGCGAAGGCGCTGAAAACCCATCCTGACCCTTAGCATTTCAGGGTGCCCGCTACGGGATCCGAACCGGCGACTTGCCGGCGACCTCTGGATTGAGAGTCCAGTGCGCGGTCCGATTGATCCACACGGAATGGACAATCTTTAATCAATTTAATTTAATTTTTATCCTTGCAAATATTTTTCATAGTTTATGTCGCTTTCTTCAAAATCGGCTCGAAAAATCAGGAGGTAAAAAATCATTAACTTATTTTTTAATGGAATTAGAAGTCTAATCAGCTGAAAACAAATTTAAATGCATTCACTGCGTTGATAAACTTATTTAGCATGTTTGAGCGCGTTTAAAAATATGTTTAATGTTTGTGAAATTGGGGCAGTACTGCAAATTTTTTTTTTGCAAAAGAACATAATTTGTATTGAACTTAGATATTTTGAAAACTAAAGATTGCAAAACAATTGACCTGGTGTAAAATGCCTTTTAAAATACTTGTTTCATTCAAATATTGAATCCATTTGAAGCTGGCTTAATTTATATTTCAAAGAATAACAATTTTCCATTACGTAACTAAGATATTACAATGGAATTTACTATTGCTAAAAAATTTAAAAAATACATCATCATATTACTAATGTCAAAACTATGCAATTTGATGTATCCATACATTTTACGGTAGCTTATTTGTTATAACTTTATGAGACTTCCAATAACAAAACCTTCCAATTAGCTGTAACCATGAATTTTATAGTAGCTTCATCGTCATTCCAATGAAGTTGTAAAAAGTCAACAATAAACTTACCATAAATATTATAATATGTATTGTAATTGCTTAGTTTTAACAGTGCAAATCATCATATAATTTTATGCGGGTTACATAACATTCAAGCCGGATCATGCCCTACAGCTAAAATACTACCAATCCAGGTTGAACTATATATCACACCATTGAATCGGAAAGCAATTTCTCAAAGAGCAAAAGGTTTGCGGTCTTGTTTTGTACCTTGCCGGGCTTCCAAAGATTCTGCGCTGATATTCTTTACCGATCAACTCACCGAGGGTATAATTTGTAAAAACGACACTTCACATTGCACATCCTAGACATTTGAGCATTTCATACTCAAATAAAGACTATAATTTTTCATTTTGCAAAGATGCACTGAGAGAAATCTTACCGCGGCACTTCTCACTACGTACCGATCAACCTGTTCAGCTCTTTTTCCCCCAGTGTCCGTGTAGTGCCGCGCCTCAAGACGAGCAAAAGCACTGAAGTTCGCTTCTGAACCTCTCCCCGGGGGTGGAGGTCGGCCCCTTGGTAGCTCCAATAAAATGTTGGAAACGTCTTATGAACGTGTCAAACGCCAGCACCAATCGTATTTAATAATTAGCATATTAAGGTAATTAATTACAACAATAAATATATTTTCTATGCACCTCAAATAGGTTATGAGAATCTTTTTTTTTCTGCTGGATTTGTCACTGCAGTGGATCCTGATGCCGCGTGGTGTGTGTGTGTACGAGAGGAAAATCCTGATCCGCGTTCTGCCGGCTGTTGAATCAGTGCAAAGCGACGCCTAGAGGCTAATGATAGGTTTTGCATCTCAATTGAACCACTCGGCGGTGCAATTGCTCGTGATATCATCATCATCTGTGCCAGGAGAGTTCAGCACTGAGATTCCGATCCGATCTTGGGATCATGAAGATCTTGGAGACTCATTTTTTTGATAGCTCGAGTGTTAGATTATGCTCCGAGGAATCTTTGAAGTTTATAAATTTCAACACTTTTTGGACACCCTCCCAATCTAAAAGATTGGGAATCACTGCCCTAACGGATATTGCAACATTCAGTCAATCTCGTAGAACTGTCTGACTTCTACCTTCTAGTTCTGCCTTCGAAAGATGAAATGTCAAACAAACATGCACTTGAGCCTAATGAAAACGCACATATATTTCAAATCCAATCGGTCTCGCAGCATGCGAAAAGTGGTGCTTGGTAGTGACTCTGGCTAATGGAGAGTACCTTCCTGTACCACCTGTGCCACCATTCCAACTCCGCTAGTCAAGGTGTGAATCCGCGGCGTCATCGCGAGCTCAGCGCCGCGGCCTAATCGATGAGCATTTACATCGAAAAAAAGATGTCGAAAGCACTGATTTGTGACTTCCGTCGAATCGGTTCAAATTTGTAATTAATCTCTTCGGCAGCCACCCCCGCGCAGACGCGTGACTCCTCTGCTCAGCACCACTCTCTGATGGAAACGGTTTTCGCTAATCGATGTTCAAAAATGGGATGGAATGCTTTTACCGCTGGGCAAAAGTTATTAATTTGTCACGATGCTGCACTTAAACGCAAGCCTTCAACTTCATACTTTACCGTTTGCGATCGCGGCGAGACGAACAAGTTTAATTGTGGGCAAGCTACCCAGAAGCACGAAGTTCGAAGATGATTGGAGTGGCCATAGCGGGGCACCTCCGTGGCTGGAGAGACATTTGAAAATGATTTTATTAAATCAAACTACGGCGCAAATGATGATGGTTTCTCATCAACGGTGAGCACGAATAATTGCCGATAAATAAATTAAATGGATGTCAAATATGCTAACATTTTGCGAGAAATGTTCGGTACAATGTAATTATTAATTTGCTACAACAGTCCTAGAAAACAGGGTCAGGAGAAAAAAAGCTTGAACAAAATAATTTTGAGCGCAAAAATTCAAATAATAATAAATGTACTTGTTCATTTCATTTCATATTTATTTGTAGCATTATTTCATATACATTTTGATCATATTATTCACAAAGTGTAGTGCTATAGATTACCTACTACGATTTGATACATTTGTCGAGAGATACATTTAGGCAAGGATTTGAATGTAGCAAAGAGCAGGAAATGTTCACTCAAAAAACTGCTACATTAACTAAGGGGATAAATGTACTTGTAAAAATCAAAAAATTGGTTATAGAGATCTAATTTTTGAACAAGATATTAAAAAACAAAGTCAATCATTCTGGAGCTTGAACATAAAAAAAATTTCATACCGAACCAAATTACACCACCCATGATGATAAAAATGTAAAAAATCACAAAACAACTTGTAAGAAATCACAAAAATTACAAAAATTACAAAAATTACAAAAATTACAAAAATTACAAAAATTACAAAAATTACAAAAATTACAAAAATTACAAAAATTACAAAAATTACAAAAATTACAAAAATTACAAAAATTACAAAAATTACAAAAATTACAAAAATTACAAAAATTACAAAAATTACAAAAATTACAAAAATTACAAAAATTACAAAAATTACAAAAATTACAAAAATTACAAAAATTACAAAAATTACAAAAATTACAAAAATTACAAAAATTACAAAAATTACAAAAATTACAAAAATTACAAAAATTACAAAAATTACAAAAATTACAAAAATTACAAAAATTACAAAAATTACAAAAATTACAAAAATTACAAAAATTACAAAAATTACAAAAATTAAAATACAAAAATTACAAAAATTACAAAAAATACAAAAATTAGGGTAATTCTCCGCCAACTCACACAGCAGTTGCCCCGACCCCTCTTCGATTTGCGTGAAACTTTGTCCTAAGGGGTAACTTTTGTCCCTGATCACGAATCCGAGGTCCGTTTTTTGATATCTCGTGACGGAGGGGCGGTACGACCCCTTCCATTTTTGAACATGCGAAAAAAGAGGTGTTTTTCAATAATTTGCAGCCTGAAACGGTGATGAGATAGAAATTTGGTGTCAAAAGGACTTTTATGTAAAATTAGACGCCCGATTTGATGGCGTACTCAGAATTTCGAAAAAAACGTATTTTTCATCGAAATAAACACTAAAAAAGTTTTAAAAATTCCCCCAATTTCCGTTACTTTACTGTAAAAAAATTTGGAACATGTCATTTTATGGGAAATTTAATGTATTTTTCGAATCTACATTGACCCAGAAGGGTCATTTTTGCATTTAGAACAAAATTTTTCATTTTAAAATTTCGTGTTTTTTCTAACTTTGCAGGGTTATTTTTTAAAGTGTAACAGTGTTCTACAAAGTTGTAGAGCAGACAATTACAAAAATTTTGATATATAGACATAAGGGGTTTGCTTATAAACATCACGAGTTATCGCGATTTTACGAAAAAAATGTTTTGAAAACGTTGGTCGTCATCGATCATGGCCGTTCATGGTCACCCGCGACAGACACGGACGACGAAACAAAGAGAAACGCAAAAAGTAACTTTTTCAAAACTTTTTTTCATAAAATCACGATAACTCGTGGTGTTTAAAAGCAAACCCCTTATGTCTTTATATCAAAATTTTTGTAATTGTCTGCTCTACAACTTTGTAGAATATTGTTACACTCTAAAAAATAACCCTGCAAAGTTATAAAAAACACGAAATTTTAAAATGAAAAAATTTGTTCTAAATGAAAAAATGACCCTTCTGGGTCAATGTAGATTCGAAAAGTATATTAAATTTCCCATAAAATGACATGTTCCAAATTTTTTAAAGTCGACTAACGGAAAATGGGAGAATTTTTAAAACATTTTTAGTGTTTTTTTCGATGAAAAATATCTTTTTTCGAAATTCTGAGTACGCCATCAAATCGGGCGTCTAATTTTACATAAGAGTCCCTTTGACACCAAATTTCTATCTCATCACCGTTTCAGGCTGCAAATTATTGAAAAACACCTCTTTTTTCGCATGTTCAAAAATTTAAGGGGTCGTACCGCCCCTCCGTCACGAGATATCAAAAACGGACCTCGGATTCGTGATCAGGGACAAAAGTTACCCCTTAGGACAAAGTTTCACGAAAATCGAAGAGGAGTCGGGGCAACTTTTCCCGGTTTCGTGTGAGTTGGTAGAGAATTACCCATTACAAAAATTACAAAAATTACAAAAATTACAAAAATTACAAAAATTACAAAATTTACAAAAATTACAAAAATTACAAAAATTACAAAAATTGCAAAAATTACTGAAATTACTGAAATTACTAAAATTACTAAAATTACAAAAATTACTAAAATTACTAAAATTACTAAAATTACTAAAATTACTAAAATTACTAAAATTACTTAAATTACAAAAATTACAAAAATTACAAAAAATTACAAAAATTACAAAAATCACAAAAATTACTAAAATTACAAAAAAAAAACAAATTAAATAAATCAAAAAATTCAAAAAATTTCAAAAATGAGAAAAATTTACAAAATGACCAAAATTACCAAAATGACAAAAGTGACCAAAATGAACAAAATGACCAAAATGACCAAAATGACCAAAATGACCAAAATGATCAAAATGACCAAAATGACCAAAATGACCAAAATGACCAAAATGACCAAAATGATCAAAACGATCAAAATTACCACAATGATCAAAATGAAAAAAATAACCAAAATAACCAAAATAATCAAAATAACCAAAATAACAAAAATGGCCAAATTAGCCAAAATTAGCAAAATTAGCAAAATGACCAAAATGACCAAAAAAACCAAAATGAACAAAATGAACAAAATGACCAAAAATACCAAAATGAACAAAATGAACAAAATGACCAAAATGACCAAAATGGCCAAAATGACCAAAAAGCCAAAGTGAACAAAATGAACAAAATGAACAAAATGAACAAAATGAACAAAATGAACAAAATGAACAAAATGAACAAAATGAACAAAATGAACAAAATGACTAAAATTACCAAAATTACCAAAATTACCAAAATTACCAAAATTACCAAAATGACCAAAATGACCAAAATTACCAAAATGAACAAAACGACCAAAATGACAGAAATGACCAAATCGCCAAAATGACCAAAATTACCAAATCGTTGAAAATTGATATTTAAGAGCGAGTTTTCACCAATGTGTAACAGGGAAGTGGGGTAAAACGGGCATTGAAGTTTGAGGTCCAAAAAAACATGAAAATTCTTAAAATTGCTCGCATTTCCGTAAAACTCCATCAATTCCAACTATCTTTGATGCATTCGAATGGTCTATTGAAACCCTTTAAAATGTGCCATAGACATCCAGGATCGACTTGACTTTTTCTCATAGCTTTTGCAAATTACTGCTCAAAATGGATTTTTTTAAAACCTTAATATCTTTTTGCAGCAGCCTCCAACACCAATACTCCTATAGGTCGAATGTTAGGAAATTTCATGGACTATAAGCCTATGGTATACACTTTTTACACTGTGATCAATACGTCAAATGCTGTATGAAGTAGGCGAAAACCTGTTTTTTCCCCCAATAAAACAAATTGTTTAAAAATGTTTTAATTCATTCTAAATGGCATTTTTTTCAATCAAATTTGCAACTCCAATACTTCTAACTTACGTGATTTTTTCCGGGGATTCCGAAAGTGTCAAAATGAGACCAAAAAGTGCCGCTATGGAAGCCTACAGTTCAAAAACTAACGTTGTAAAATGTTTGTTATAGAAAAATCGAAAAACTATGAGAAAAACTGCGATTGGCCAAAAAGTTAAAACCATAGGCTTATAGTCCATGAAATTCCCTAACTTTCGACCTATAGGAGTATGGGTGTTGGAGGCTGTTGCAAAAAGATATTAAGTTTTTTTAAAAATCCATTTTGAGCAGTAATTTGCAAAAGCTATGAGAAAAAGTTAAACCAATCCTGGATGTCTATGGCACACTTTGAAGTGCTTCAAAAGACCTTTCGAATGCATCGAAGAGAGTTGGAATTGATGAAGTTTTACGGAAATGCGAGCAATTTTAAGATTTTTCATGATTTTTGGACCTCAAACTTCAATGCCTGTTTTACCCCACTTCCCTTTGTCTTAGAGGGCTCATATTTGGCATGAGTTCATCTCATGTATAGACAAACAAACGCTGAAAGTTTCATCCAAATCGGAGCACCTCGATACGACCTCTGGAACAAACCGAGCAATATTTACAAAAACTGCCTCTTAAATTTTTTTTCGATCCAAGAAAGTGGCATTTTTTGAGACGAGATTTGTCTGATCACGCCTTCCGTCGGACGGGGAAGTAAATGTTGGCTAGGTAGGAATCTCGCAGTCGAGAACGCCAAGGCAATGCTTTAGAGCGAAAAATGTGATTTGATTTGTTTTTTTTTTCTAAATGTTCTTAGTGTCAAAAAATGATGAGTTAGCTTCTAATACCTCTTAGGAATGGCAACTCAACGTCGAATACATGTAGAAACAGTACAAACAATCTCAATTTCATTCCCCGCTCCGTGAACAAATGAATCACATCGAATCGTCTCAAGATGCCACATAAATCCTTCACTCAATCGTGATCTTGATCTTGAAACAAAGTCTGCGCTCACATGCCCACTCTCTCCTCCTCCCTGACAGCCGGGTAATTCCACGTGCCACTCTTCGATTTCGTCACACCCATCGCTGCTTGTACGATTCTTTGTACCTTCAATTCAAGTGGTCACAAAAATTACTGCCTCGAATTAGCCACAAATTATCTCATCGTACTTCTGAACTCACGCGGTTCGTCACCCTGCTTTATGGTTCATATTTCACCGAACCGAAACGGTGTGTGTTCTGCGACAAATGAAGCCTAGAGACACGAAGAAGCCACGGCGGTGTTTGCAGAGATGTAAAGATTAATAACCGTGTGATTCTCCCTTTATGGACCTCTATTAATAGGCCGAGCTGGCCGTTTATTAACACGTGCCGTAAATGTCATGTAGTCGTTTTACTACGAAGGAGCGTTTTATTAGCTGAATTTTATTTGTTTTGTTAGATTTGGAATAAAATCAAAGTGTGAATCTAATGCTCTGTGAAAAGCTTTTTTATTGTCTGGAATAGAAATGTTAACCATGACGATGGAAGAACAAATTAACCAGAATTCCTTGAGTACTAAGCATAAGTTAAAGAACTTGCCCTCAACGCCTCCTAACTTTTAGGCTAATTTGAGATAATCTCTAAAAGTACCAAACCTACACATCGAAACTATTTTACAACATTCTTCAAACACTTAAAAGCCTCGCCTTGAGAGCTCACAGCCCATGCAAAAGTGCGGCAAATTCCGTCTAGAGAAGACCCGGTGCGACGCGACAGGATTTTCGCAGGTTTTTAAACTAATATAAATTACCACTCCAAATGCCAATATCGTCGTCGTCGCCGCCAACGTTGGTCGTAATGACTTTTATTGGAAAAGCTGCGTCGGCTTCGGAACGACCGACGACGATGACGATATTGGAAAATGTCAAGTCAAGCAGGTTCCACCGGAGATGTCCCAGTGCAGAACACCAGCTGATGTTCCTAAACTGTTCTAATATGCGGCGGACTTGGGTGCGAATCCTAATGGTAGCGCGTGTGGGTGTTCAAATGCGCCGTTAGTACTGGCGATTAGAAGTCGGTGACGATCTCCTTTTTACTTTACTGGGACGAAAGTATGTTCAAAACAAATTAGTTTGGGCACCTGTTGAGTTGATACTCTTTACTAAAATTGATTCTCGAGAACATCTAAAATTCATTTCAGTCTGATAAGCAAACTGTTTTGTTTATGTGCTAAATGCAAACAGTAATTGCTAAAAGCCATATGCGCACAAAAATAATTATTTTTATGGCTTTTTAAATTATGCAATTTGATTCGCCTTTAATTTTGACCATAAATTTCCGCATTATCTTATCACGTTATTCCATCATTATCAAATTGATCCGTAAATCTTTTACGAAGAACAGCCTTGAAACACTATCTACCTCTATTACTTTTAACACATTTCAGACGCTCTGAGCCATCCCCCACGTATCGACTAACCTGTAACCTTTTCCGTCGTGACACTACTGATTCCGCGAAACTTTTGACCACCAAAATCGCATGCCTTCGCGATATATGAATCCCCCTGGTCTGTTAGATCATGGCGACACATGACAAATGCGACATTCAACAAAGCAGCATAATTCTTCAAAATCTCCTACCGCAGAAAGTATGGCACGTATCGCGTTCGAAAGCTGACTTGAGCTGATCACTGCGCAAAACTTACCTTGGCATATACCAATTTCGGCGTGGCTCAGCTTTCTCAAGTGGAGTCTTTTGCCGATCTTCACAGGTGAAGCCCCAACCGTACACGCAAATCTTATCTTCATGCGCCGATTCTGCTAATTACATCACCAATTAAGACCTCCAACAGGTGTGACTAATTGAACTCCTTCGCAGAATTGGTTCGAGTTCAAAGGGATCAGCGCTGGGGTCCAAATCCCAAGTGGCCAGTAGACATGCTATTGCAAATCTGAAATCGTTTTGTGGAGCTCTGGTTGCTTTTTCTATCCTGAATTCAGAAGGGTCAGATGTGTTCGAGATTCACTCGATTTTTTTGTTAGTGTCGCTTTTTTGCTAAACTGGCATTGCTTTCTTTAAATTTAATAAATTTTTCACTTAATACAAATGATCTAAAATCTATCTATTGAACTCAACCTACTTTAAAAAATAAATTTGTATTTGGTTCATTCCTCCTTAAACAAATTAGCACTCGAAACCTTCTTTTCTGATCAAGCTACATTTTGGTTGGGCTATTTATATCACCAAAACAAGCAGAAACTCCGATTATCATCCAGTTTTGATACCACTTGACCTTTTGTGTATTTTTTTGGAAAACCCCCAAATTTTAACTGTGATATCTGAGAAACAAAATGTCGTATCGTACAAGCCACATTTTACTATTTTTTACAACATTCAAGAAAATAACCTTGTTTTATGCATTATAAGAGAATTAAAAAAAATCCATTCAATTCTTTTTATGTAATGTTTTTTATTCAAAGTGGATTCACTTATTCGAATTTCACTGAGTCGATTGTCCGCAAATTCGAATGCTCATTAATTCGAACATATTTGAAACAGATGTTGACATTTCAGCCATATTGCATATTACCCAGGGGGTAATATGCACCCCCAGGGCAAAATGCACCCCCTGCTTTTCTCGGTATTTGGAAGAATTTTCCGGGGAAAAAGTAATAGAAATTGGAAGCTTAACATTGCTCAACCATGCTGGAAAAATTTGAGCATCGCAGTATAGAAACAGCTCAAGTTATTTGCAAAACTTTAAAATGTTGTGTTTTCATCTAATTTTCATTGAACTTTCATTATGATTTTTGGACAATATAAAAAGCATTTATTGATATTGTAAGTGTTAAGGTACACAGCAAAAAATCCGATGGTAAAATCGCATGCAAAAGCATGCACATTACCTTCGTCAAAATAAACACTTAATATTACACACTGCATGTACTTTTTTTGCAAAAACAAAAAAAAAGTAGCAACCGACGGGAATCAAACTCAGCACCAACAGTGAGGACTGGCGCCTTAGCCCACTCGGCCATCAGACCAATGAAACGCTGTGAGGATAAACGCATATATGAGCTTGACATTTCGGCCAAGTAGGTTTCCCATACTGATGGGCTACATATTTTAGGGTGTAAAATTACATAGAATTGCATAAAATAATGCAATATTTATTTTACACCCAGGCCTTTTACACGCAGCTGGATTACTACTTTTTTAGCTGTGTATATAGTTTTTGTCATAATCTTCATTATTCTGTAGATAGATGAGTCTAAAAACATCGAAAAATGCATTTTTAATTAAATTTTCTGCAAAAAGCGTGGTCGGGGCAAAATCCACCGCTGTGAAGCTCCTTTGTAAAAACAGCAGTGTCATCTAGTGGTGACTAGTGAAAACTGCTTTTACCCGGTGCATTTTGCCCCATGTTGTGGTGCATTTTGCCCCGTGGTTGTAGTGCATTTTGCCCCAATGTTGCGGTGCATATTGCCCCGCATGGTTGTTTGAAAGGAATCAAAAATGTTTTTAGAAATTTGATATTTTCGAACAATTTTGAGGTTTTTAAAGACTTTTTTTACATGGATGATGAAGAATAAAAGTTGGTTTAGAACATCGAACAAAATTCTTCCACAGTAATGCTGTAATGGTTGAGAAATCACTGTTTTCCCTTAGGGGATGCATATTAACCCCTCTACCCCTACTACCGAACACGTGGTTTCAAACTTTTGACAGTTGTCAGTCATTCCAAATAGCGAAAACGTTCCATTTAAATTAGCGAATTCGCTCTGTAGAATTGTGGACAATGTAGATTGGTTCAAAAAAAGATTAAAGTATTTGCCTCTCTCATGCCTTCAAAAGTGCACAGTAAAATCTTAATTTAAAAGAAATAACACCCAAATATCCAACCACTTCTTTTTTCAAAAACTGTCACTTTTGCGTGAAGTTTAATTTAGCCCGCAAAACTAAAGGGTTTCTTGAAATAATTCACAACTTAATCTTAATTTTATGTAAATTTTTTAGGGACCATCCATAAACCACGTGGACACTTTAAAGGGGATGGGGGGGTCTGGTGGTTGTCCACGATCCACACAAAAAAGTTTTTTTTTGCATGAACAATTGTCCACGAGGGGGGGGGGGGGGGTTGAGATTCCCAAAAAAGTGTCCACGTGGAAACCATGGCTTGAAACTTCGATTTTATATTTTATCACCTTTTTCTTTGAAAAAAAGATTAAAAAATATACTGAGAAAAAAAAAACAATTTTATCAAGTTTGATTGGTTTGAAGAATTTGCAAAATGTCTTTTCAAAGAATTACCATCAAACATTTTTATAAATTAATAAATATCAACCAGTTTGTACCGAGCTACAACCAAATTGTCTAAGAATATTGAATTGAAGATTTTGCCACCCCATGCTTAAATAAAATAAAATTTAATTACCGTGTTTTGATAGCCATTACAAGAACAGTTGTCTCCTATATTTTATTAAATTTTTATGAGATTCGCTGTATAAAAATATAATATTACCAAAATAGAATTTGTCATTGATAAAACATGAACAATCGATTGCAATTATAGAAAATTCACATTTGCTAAGGATTAGGCCTTATTTCCAACCAGTACTTTGACTTTAACGATTTATTAAAACTATTTTGCAAAACGCTTCTTACTGAGCTATTTATTTCTCAGTTTTTGTTGAAAATTATCGATTTTTTTACATTTACTAAAATGAGACACTATTAGGCTTTTCGAATGTTTATAATTTTTGGACTACAGATCTGAAAGAGTTGAAATACATATTTTCATAATTTCAAAGATGTTTAGAATTCTTTGACAGAATCATAACTGTAATCCGGCGTTTCGTCTTGAAATGTTGTATTTAGTTTTACAGTTTTTTTTTTATTTTCAAAAACATTTAATATTAATATTAAAATTTCGAGAACTTGTGAATGTAGAACTCTTAAGTTTTTGAAAAAATAATCTTAGTTTGATTATTTTACTTGTTTCATGTGACTTTGCCAATGTTTGAAAAATGATTTTTTTACAAACTAAACTCATAAATTGGTATGTATGATATGATATTTTAACACACATTTGCAATTTCAAAACTAATTGTTTAAGGATAAGAAATGACTAGATAAATCGAAAAAGTAACTCGAAAACTATTTAAATCAGCAAATAGCTAAGATAATGACTGAAGTTTAAAGAACAAGTCTAAAGCCAGGAATAAAAAAAAACAAAACAAAATAAATGCACATGACATTGGGTATAAACAATTAAGCAAAACATAATACAAAAAAGTAAACTTTTTTGAAGCACAAAAATTGCTCGAAACAACCTTCCAAACACAAGAAATATAAAAATATCGAAAAAAGTTAGGTGGTAGAAGTTTAATTCAAAGATGCTCGGGCAATTTATTTTGCCAAATACAATCAATTTTTCAATGAATTAAAAAAAATGTCTGTTAATTGTTAAATGTAGGATACATTGTAAATTTTGAAATTGGAATGAGTAGTTTCATTTAGTTCAACAATGTACGTTTAAGATAAACCTCATTATAACTAATTTTATACTGTCAAATTGGCAAAATGTATGTTCTAAGTGTAGGATACGAACAAACCTCTACGCTACTTCCGCAGTCCGTACCACTGAGAAGTAGTAAACCTGGCGGAAATCCCCTGCACACCAAACAGAACCAACGATCCGTACCGTGACCCACGATGAAGTTACTGGTGCTTCTTCTATTGCAGTGCTCGGTGCACCAACCGCCGCGCAGACGATCTTCAAATTGGTCCCCACGAAGTTCCTTGTTACGGTTCGGTCTGCCGGCCGTCCACTACCCTCGGATTTTTTACCGAACCGCTCGGAATAGTAATCAGACAGATGAAATCCCCTCTTTGCGCGGATCGCTGAGCACACGGACTAGAGGGTGGTTACTCTCACCTGAGCCGAGAGATGTTCTTAGTGCACCTAGGTCGTTTCGTGGGCATCTCTGTGAGAGAGTGTGTGTGTTTGTGTACAACTCAGCTCCAGTTGTAGTCGTCGTCGTCGTCGGCGGCATATTAATAATAATCTTCTTTTTTCATATTTTAATTCTACCACCTCACTCACTACGGCACAGTCCGTCTCGCTCGCACTCACTGTCAACGGCCAGGGCCGGGTACCGGCGCTAGGAACTGTTTCAAAGTTTCGCGCCAAAAGGGGTATATATTGCGAACAACGGTCCTGGTAATCATATCATATTGTTTTGCGCCTTCCAGTGATCAAGATCCTCAAGTCAAATCGTCCCAGACGTCGCTGTTACAGTCAGTTCTAGTTACAAGGATTACGTTTTCGTGGAAAAAAATAATATCGTAAACATGAAGATTGTAAGTGTCTAATAGTGAAAATGGGAATACTAATTAGTGAACAATAAAAGGACTTTGGTATCCAGTATAAAGTGAAATAATAATATCTGGAAAACTCAGATAAATTACGGGAGATATTAGTGAACACAAAATATAAAAAAAACTTAAATAAATAGTGAAGTGATATAAAAAATCTTAAAAAAAAAAACAGGGAAAACAGATATTCTAAATCAAGAACAAGTTATTGAAAAAGAATCCAAGAAAAATATTTAATACTAATGTTCATAAAACCAGCAAAATTTGATGATCAATGTTTTATTATGTTAAAAAAAACTATACCTTAACAATACAGTAAAAACAATTATTCATAAATGTCTTGAATAATTAAAAAAAGAGTTTGTTCAAATTAAGTCTATTTTTCAAACTTTTAATTACGCAACAAAACTTGTGAGTTTCCGTGACATGAAACCAATTAATCAAATGAAAACTGAAAGCATTCTCAGTTGATAGTTTATATTTACTATTATCACTGTTAAAATTGTCATGTTTTACATCAATTATAAAATTTATTTGACAAGGAACACAATTAATCTTTGTGTTTTTTTAAAGATATTCAAAAAATAAAAAAATCAAAAATTGTTGCAATAAATTCACAGAAAAAAAAACACTTTAAAATAAAAATTTATAATAATATTTCATAAAATTACTTATAAAAGTTAATTGAACACTATCCATATCAATCATTTCAATTATTTCCATTCATCAAATTGACCTTAACAATGATGATAGAAGTTTTTTACTTATTCGCTGAAACCTCTGAACTAAAAAAAAAACATTATTACGCAATAGAAAAAACAGCATCCAAAAGATGAATGCTCAAAATCCACAACACATGCAAAGTCTTCATTAAGATTTTTTATTATAACTATTTTTTCACTAGGAAAAAATGTTCACAGTTCTTGAATTTATAACTGTTATAAAATAAAGCTGTGTATTTTACGATTGATTGAACTGTTTTCAAGCTGCAAAAGTAAGCTTTTTAAGTCCAAAGTCTATTCCAAATCAAAAAAAAAAATAAGTAAAGAACGAAGGTAACGATAATAAAAATAACAATTTCTTGCACCACTAAAACTACCACCACAAGGTTGTGCAAATAAATAGAGATATCATCTCGAAACGCGTCATGCAGGAATTTTCCCAGCAAAACATCCTCACTGGAGTTCCACCCGTCACCTGGCAATCATAACTTAGAAATCCAATTAAGGCAATTGCATCAACCCATAAAGTACGTCCGATCGATTAATCACTCACCCCCTGCGACGTTCAAACGTCACCGGTCGATCCATCCAGTTTGGCCCCAATTTGCATAGGCGCATTTTAGTTTCAATTAAGGGTACATTTTATCATCCTCGTTGAATGCGTTGATTCGCACGATCCACCGCCATTGAAATTGCGACTCGTTCAACCCAGCTGGTGGTGCCCAGCAGCATCAGCTTCAGCCAGAGGCCAAAGTTATGGATCCCTCGACACTAATCGGCCTCAATCCGCGAATGAACTTCGAGTTGGGCCCAATATCGCGTATAAAATCTAACGATTTATTGAAGATTCAGCGTTATTGCGCACTCGTTGAACTTAACCGGTGGTATTTGAGCAGAGATTGGCTAACGCATAGAACTTTGTGCACGCTTTTTGCAGGTGATTGTCCTCGCCGCTGTCATCGCTGCCGCATCCGCCCAGATTCGTCCTCTTCCGGTGCCGCTGAGACCGGTTCCGTACGGAGGTCCTGAGGCTGGAGCCGTAATCCTGAACCAGGTGTACGAGCCCAACCCAGACGGTTCGTACATCTACAGCTACGAAACCAGCAACGGAATCCGTGCCGAGCAGCGTGGCTTCCTGAAGAACCCCGGAACCCCTGGAGAGGCCCAGGTCATGCAGGGATCGTACTCGTACACCGGCCCAGACGGAGTGGTCTACACCATCAACTACATCGCCGACGAGAACGGATACCGCGCTGAGGGTGCCCACATTCCGGCCGCACCCCGGGCGTACAACCCACGCTTCCCGGGTGCCCCAGGACCGTTCTAAATGACGACCTTCGAGTGTCGTCACCTTCAGCACGCCCCACCGCCAGTGTAGTTATGATATTTATTGGAAAAGTTCGAACTAAGCAAGCAAAAGTTCACTTTGCTGACTGCTCCTGCTTACGTACAACTGTTTCATCAATTTCCAGCGCAAAAAGCAGACATCTTTCCTGCCCGAAGACCCTGTGAATATTCATTCGATTAGAGTACACCGCTGTGATTAACATTCATTCTTCCTAGAACACCTTCTATTCCATCTGCTTTTTGTTGAGTAATAGCAATTACTGCTCCTCCCTTTTCGCGCCCGATCATGAAGGCGTTAGCTGTAGAACCACCCTTCAATCCCACCTTCCCAGCTATTCTGCCATTTTCTATTTAAACTGTATTGACTCATCCCCGCCTATTCTGCCAATCCGCGTGTAAAAATACTCCCCAAATAAAAAAAAACACTCTTATTACGATAACTGTAATTATACACTCTGTTTATGATAATTGTATACGCGAAAAGCGAAAGAGCAATTTTGTACTGTTGTATTAGCCAAGCCAATTTTGTGTACTGTATTATCTGAGAATGCGCAATAAACGTCCTGTTTGCAAATCGCCCGAGAAGAAGAGGCGCCTTTAGAGTGACATGGAAACCTTTTTTACTTTATATTGCACACCCCCCTTAGAGCCAGAGTTCTACGCTAACCTTTAATGATGACCAGCCCCCTCCATCTCCTTCGCACAGGTCTGCCACGGCAACGGGATTCTAGATCGCAACAAATAAATAGATCTGAGAATCATATTTGCTACGGCAGATGGACCGTGAAGTTATCCCTTGAAATGCCACGCGATACAAGTGTTTGAAATCAAACCAATTATTTTGTGTGTAAAATTGTTTTTCAAGTATCACAAACAGCTTTCTACATCATTACAATAATGCTGCTCTATTTTTTTATATACAGTCCAGACTCGATTATCCGTATTTTTAATTATTCGAAGGTTTTTACGGGACTAATCAAATCACGTCCTATTTTCTGGTATTTTATTATTTCTTACTTTAACATCAAAATCGATTTCTGCGACCCCATTTTAGTAAAAATTTGAATGGTTGATTTCCTATTAAATTGATAAATGCATTTTCCAACAATAAATCACCGCTATTTTGGCCGCCATAATGGATTTAAAAAGCTTGAAAAATATACACCTCCGTGTACGCACGAGAGCAAGCAGCAGTCAAGTGCTCTGTGCTCTACCGTTTTTTCGAAATTTTTCGCCGTAGTTGATAGTGATTACCCGCGAGTTTGCTTCTCCAGCATGCCAAAGGCCGGCCGTGGCCGTGGCAGTTCGAGTGCGGCCTCGAAAAACCCGCGAAGTTCGTCTACCGGCCGTGTGCAAAAAGGTAAACAAACAAACGCCGTGTCGGCCGCCATCGCGCAGGGGAGCGTGAGCGCAGATGGAATCGACAAAAAGTATCTACATCCCGGATACGTTCCGAGATCACCAGTGCGAACCCGTTCCGGTACTTCCGGTGCCACGACCAGTGGCACATCAACATCCGCCAACATCCCCATCAGGAACGAGTTCCAAATGCTGAGTGACGACGAAGAAAACAACAACACCGACGGTAGCAGCACTACCGACGACGACGACGATGACGGGCGTGCACGGAAGAAAGTGCCGACGCCAAAAAAGAACAATTCTCCAAAGGAACGTAGACCACCTCCAATTTTTGTTATGGACACGTTGGCGGACGATGTTGACGAGTTGCTGGAAGGCCTCGGATATTGTCTGAAAATCGGTAAGTCGGCAGTGCAAGTTTACACATTTGACGAAAAGAACTTCGACCTGGTTGTGGAGAAATTGAAGCGTCAAAACTTCAAGTTTTACACATTCGACCCCGTGCAGAAGACTGCCGTTAAGGTCGTTTTGCAGGGGTACCAAGACCGCCCGATCTCCGACCTCAAGAAGGACCTCTCGGGTGCTGGAATAACGCCGCGTGACATAAAAGTGCTCTCGCGGAAGACTACAGTCACAGGTACACACACACTGTACCTGTTGTACTTCGACCGCGGCACCGTCAAAATTCAAGACCTGCGGCGAACTAAGGCGTTGGACGGGTTTTGGGTAAACTGGCGGTTCTACTCAAAGAACCCGTCGGACGCAGCACAATGCCACCGTTGCCAGAAATTCGGCCACGGCTCGCGGAACTGCAACCTCCCGCCCCGCTGTGTGAAGTGCGGTGAATCACACCTCTCTGAGGCGTGTGCACTGCCGTGCAAAGCGGACTTGGGGGACAAGGCAGAGCAAACGAAGGCGCGCATCAAGTGCGCCAACTGCGGAGGTAACCATACCAGCAACTACCTTGGATGCAGCGCACGGAAAAACTACCTCGAGGAGCAGGAAAAGAGGAAGAAGAAAGCAGCAGCGTCCCACCCTCCTCAGCGAAGTACGAGCGAAACCGTGCCGGCAGCTGGTCATCGTACGGTTCCAGCGGACAACTCAGCGTTCCCTCCTGGATGGGGGCGATCGTTCGCCAGCGTGGTCGCTGCCGGCAGTGGCAATACGGCCCAGCAAGAAGTTACCGGAGAAGATCTCTTTACCCTGCCAGAGTTCTTTGCTCTCGCAGGGGAGATGATGACGCGGTTTCGGACCTGCCGTAACAAGGCGGAACAATTCCTGGCCCTTGGGGAGCTGATGATCAAGCACATCTATAAAGGATAAAAAACTGTGATCTAGTTTTAAGCTTTTTCTATTTCTATCCCCTTTCCCTTGCAATTTTAGTAAGTTTTTTTTATTTTTTTCTTACTCTTGGTGATACCTTTATTTACAAGCAATAATTGTTCCAAAATGGATTATGATGTAACACACAGCTGTAAGGAACTCCAAAACTCTGTTATGTACCTCAAAAGAACTTATTGTATCTTGATTATTCACCAATAAAGCCGAATTGAAATTGAAAAAAGCTTGAACCACTTTAAAGTAGTTTTGTGGGTAAACCGTCAAAAAAAAGACAACGAAAAAAAACTTTATTTTTGTGATTCGATTATCCGAAATTTTGATGATCCAAAGTGAAATTTTGAAAAGGCTACACTTAAATCCCAATGGTTTGACACCACCTGTTGTCAAACGAACGGGGTCACTTTTTAGTTTGACGCCCCTTTTACACGGAGTGTAACCAAACGTTAGTTTTGATAGTGTGCGTCTTGTAAAAAGTGACAGTTCGTGACTTTTTAGTTTGACTTTGACCAACCAACAGGGTACAAACTAAAATGTTGAGTGTATATCAATGAATTTATGAAAATAATTTGTTTTTCTAATTCTGTACCGTACTTTTGTACATGTACATTTTGTACCGATTTATGGTCTCAAAATTCCAAATTTGGTAAAAAGTTTTGAAGGGTCTAGATTGTTAATGTCCTATAAACAAATGGAACACAATATGTTATACGACCTTTTCAAAAAACTATTCTAAAAATAAGCGTAATACAGTGATTATCGATTCTACAAGTTTTTTTTTTTTTTCAATGAAATTCAATAATTTTTTTCCCTTATTTTTGCGGAAATTTTTAAAAGGGCTGCAACAAAACTAGAAAAAAAGTTCGCAATTACAATAAAAAAAACTTAAAACCGTTTCAAATGATCAAGTACGGACTGCGTAAATGCTTTTCTATCAAATATTGAAATTTGATGGAAAATTTAAAATTTGGCAAATTTTGATGTTGAAGCCCATCTAAATGTGGAGTTAGATTGTAGAAGGTTATGAGAACACACACTCAAAGGTTAGACCACCTCAAAGCTAAGTACAATTTGCTAAATCTGAGCAAATACAATGCAGAGGACTCCGGCAGACGGGGTCATAAATCATAGGGAAATTGCACTTCTGGTGCAGGGAGGGTTTGGTGCCGGTGGTTTTGATGGCGCGGTTTCTGCATCATTTTATTGTGGTCTTCACTAAAGGTGCCAGCGTGAAATTTGTTTTAGCTGGTTTGTTTGAACTCTTGTCAGGTATTAATCAACTGGGGCGTGTGTATTCACCGTGGGAAACTCAATCGTTCATCCTGAGACGGAGGAGTACATACATTGAAACAATTACATCATTTAAAAAAATATAGTTTATTAGAATATTAAAGGTTATGTTTTCAGTCCTCAATAGTTTTACAAAATATCACAATCAATCGAAAATCTTTTTAAATCACAACTTTTAGGTTCACCCTATAATGCTCGGCGGGCACGGCCAGAACTTTTTGGGTTTCTTTGTTTTTGTGGTTGATGTTGTAGTCGTTGTGGTCGAAACTGGTGCTGCTGTTGAAGTGCTGAATTGTTTGAAATACTGATCCCTGTTATCGTATGATTTTTGACCTAATATTAAAAATAAATGCTATATAACATGATAAAACTTCAATTTAGATAGACTTACTTGGCAGCACGTAGTAATACTTTCTCGGTACTATTCGGTAATCACTGAAATCTGAACTAAACAGGTTGTAACTTGCAGAATCGTAAGATGGGACTGGCACTGATGATACTGCTAAGCACAGTGCAATAATAAAGATAACTCGTATCATGTTGTAAAAATTAAACTCAGTCAATCACAGTGTTGATTATCTCCTTACTAGAATGCGTTTGAATGCTCAGGATAAATACTGCTTGCTTATATCGGGTTCGAAGTTCCAGACGATTCGATTCTGCGATGTGCTAATTAATGAATCCCGAAGTCACAGTCGTTCTCACCAGACAACATCCGATAATTGATAGTGAATCATACTTGGAAATGATACCTGATATTGAAATAACCGTCTTAATCATGTTTATAAATGTTAGCCAAATTTAATAATGACTCAAGTTTGTTAAATAGCACTGACAAATTGAACTGCTTATACAAATTATACAAATTGGTTAAGGATGCACATCAACCAGAGCTTGAGACACTTTAGATATTTGTTACACACATTGTTGTATATTTGTATAGATCCTTCCTCTATGCAACTATCTCCAAAAGCATTTATAACACAATTTGTTATTGTTTTAATCATTTTTTCAGCATTGAAATAATAAAACAATAACTTTTCTGATTGTTGTGTACCAATACGGCATTTTGAATGTATTTTTTGAACTGAATAAATTAATGCAAAACGTTTCTACTATACATACAACAGATGGTCTAGAGTTGAAAGGCTTCATGATTTTATGAGAAAATCCAAATCTTATCAAGACATGACGTTAAATACTGTGAAAGCACTGCATTACTGAGCTAAAGATCTCGCAATCGTTTCCTGTTATCAAGAATGGAATTGCTAGAATTGCATTACATAAAGATTTACATCAAAGTTAGACTATTTTTACAATCAAACTATTTCGAATCAGGTCCGTGAATGCAACCATCTCAAAAGAAGAAGACAACAACTTCCTCGTGTTTTGTGTACCCTTAAGGTGAACCCGTTAATTAATTTCGAAGAAAACTGATCATCACTCTAAAATTCTCTGTATTGAACTCAATTTAACGAATTTCTGCACCTAAATGAATCAGCATGTGCCGGTTGTTGCCTTCTTAAAGCCACTGAAAGAATTTTTGGTCTAAATCAAATGTGTTTCAAAATTTATATGATTTTGTGGTACATCAATGACGTCCTCTTTGGCAATCATTGATTAATAACGATTTCCATAACTTTGCAAGGAATGGGATAATCGTTACCAAAAGGAATCAGCACGTGTAGGGCACTATTCTAAACAACTTGTAGAAGGAATGTTGTCAACATATTGATAGCGACGCAAATTTTTTATCTTTGAACGAAAAATCATGGCAATGATGGAAGTCTGGAAAGCAAAAAAAATAACTTTATGAACCGCAAGGCCAAAATCTCCGGACGTGCCCTCAGGAAATTCTTCGAAAAAACCACCGTATTGTAAAACAAAGTGTTAATTACGCTGTAAATCCCGTCGTGTTCCATCTTGTTTTTGAGCTCGATCGGGTATTTATTTGATTTATCGATTATCACTTCATTTTCAGCAAATGAATCAAGCCAATAAGCGGGCTCCAACCACAATCCGAGTGCAGATCCGATCAACATTCCGAGATGAAGCTGCTGCTGTTTATTTGCGCTGTGATTATTGGGTTCTGTGGCTGGCTGGTGAGTGCCGCTCCAGCCCCTTTCTTCTGGCCCAACAACTCGGAGTACTACTACGCATATCCTGGCTTCTGGTATCAACAACACCAGCCGTACGAGACTTGGCAGCAGCCGACACCGACAAAGAAGCACAAGAAGTTCTTCCCGGCGCCACCTGGCATTGTAATAGGGTGATAAGTGAGGAGGTGCCCTAGGGGTGTGAATTGTGCAAACGAGAGAGCTGTGAAAAGTTTTAAATTTTTTGCTTGATTTATGACGACAATAATTGTTGTAATTGTATTTGTTTTTTGTATTTCAAATAAAAAAATAATAATTTTGAAACGTTTTTTATCTCCATAAAGTTAACAGCAACATTTTAGTTTTAAATTTTAATATGTTTTTAATAATAAAAATGAATTGTTTATCTAAGTTAAACTTAAGCCTTTAAGTGAAATTTATTTTGAATGGTTGTCAACCTTAACAAAGCCACATCTCATTATATATATATTTTTTTAAATAGCTTTCCCCCGTGCAAAATGAATCGTCAAATTGGCAACACTGTTGTATAGATTTTCTAAGTTTTTTTTTTAGCTTGAAAAAGGTGGCGTTAAAAATGGTTTATGATCTTTACTTCAAGAAAAACATTAATTTAATGTTTTAGTCAAAAACAGTAGTAAAAATAGCAAGCAATCTGTCGAGTTCAAAAATTGATTTCAGTTGAACTGCAGTTTTATAAAAACTGCGCAGCAAAAGTTTTTGGAAGCACCTTTATGAAAAAATTCAGTAACCTACGAGGTCGGATTTTTTGCAGACCCAAACGTTGTTATAAAATTTGTAGAGGTCATTAGTTTTGAAGATGTGTTAACACTTATTAAAACTTTAGTTGATTTACACATGTTTTAACAAATTAACACAAATGACGTATTTATGAAAACGTACCATAAAATCATACGAATTTTTCGTGGTTCCCGTTTTCTTGAACGTTTGTTCACTGTATTTAATAATCTATTTTTTAAGCTATGGTTTTGTTTCTTTGAGGAACATGACGTCATGATTCGAAATCCGGACACTTAGTAGCATTTCATTTTTGTTATAGCTGGCAAAAAATCATGTAATAAGTTGGAAATGAAGAAATATCATCAAGATGTAGTATTAACAGTCAGTTTTAAGAGAATGCATGCAAAATATGTCTTTTCTAACAATTTTTCATCAGAATTTGAAAATTAAAATGACTTGTTGTGCTTCGAATCCCGGACACTGACAAAAGCTGATTCGAAATCCGGACACTTTTGCTTCGAATTCCGGACACTCGATTTTACT
The DNA here is from genome assembly GCF_016801865.2 of Culex pipiens pallens. Lineage (NCBI taxonomy): Eukaryota > Metazoa > Arthropoda > Insecta > Diptera > Culicidae > Culex > Culex pipiens. Next base: position 52,183,675 of record NC_068938.1, read on the forward strand.
TATGAATCGCACAAATTTGGACTGAAATGTTAGTGAATGGCATTCTTTAGGTCTCAAATAAGCTGTTAACATTAAAACAATCGATAGTTTATATAAAAATTTGCTAGAATTTAAGAAAATCGAAACCATAAATTTCTGCTTTGCCTTCCCGGTGCTTCGAACGCCACTGAAATATTTCAAGTGAAATGTTTCGCATTTTTGGTAAACTTCTAATTTTATTGTATTTAATTGTTTTGGCATTAACTACAGCGTTCAAACAAACTTTAAGTGAAAGTTGATGTTGAAATTCATCAAATTACACAGTTTTGACATTCATAATGCGAACTTATATCCAAATAATTGATAAAACAAAATGAAGTGTCCGGGTTTCGAAGCGTCCGGGAATTCGAATCATGACGTTGTATTAATGGTCAAAAGGATAGAAATGAAAGACGCACTAAAATTTATAAAATCATTTATTTAAGCTTGTAAACCCTTTCCCTTACTACACATAGAGATCACCAATTGTTCGACATTTCTAATACTTTTGAAAATTTACTCGGAACATCATCCCACAATTGTCGGTGGGCAAGGCCAGAATTTTTTAGGCTTTTTCTTTGGTTGTTGGGTTTGACTGTTGACTGCCATTTTCGGTGTTAGTTTTGCTTCCGGTTTTGGTGAAGCTGTAGTATCTTCAAGTTTCAGTGTTGATTTTGCTGGGTTCGTCGCTGGTGCTGATGTTGATGAGACATCAGTTGGTTTTGGTTGCAAGAAAACTACAGGTCCGTAATACCCCAACCACCAGAAGTTCGGCTTCGATTGTGTTTCACCAACTAAACAGCAAGCCAAAACTGCTACTAAAACGACCTGCCTCATCTCGTTAAACGGCCAACCGCCACAATGTTGCTTAAAACTTTCGCTAGAATACGACTAATTTCTTGTGGAGTGTGGTGCTATATATCGATTTGCCAAAACTTTGCACAGTTGTTTCGCGAGGTGCAAAGTTGTGCTAATTCAATTAGTATGAATTACGGGCAGGAATGTTTTGTTTTATTTCCGAAATTTTGAATTTAGAGTATTGAACTTGTGAGAAAATGTTTGTTTAAATGCGTTTATACACAAATATTTTATTGAACACATAACAACTTAATCTAAATCTTAAAATACCACAATAGACAATAAATTCTCATCCAGTAATTGCCGGCGGAGCCGGAAAAAACTTCCTCCGCCGCTTAGGTTCCCGATCCAATCGCGCTGGCCTGGTCAGATTCCGCTGCAGTCCACCGAGGTCCGAGTTCACCGGTTGTAGCCGGAGGTTCGTTCCATCCTGGGGTGTGCCGCTCGCAAGGCCCACCATCCAAAGTGCAACGGCCAGCAAACAAAGCACCACGTTACGAGTTGGCATCAGCAGCATCTTTACGGTGATACTAAAGTAGACGCTGCTTATCGTATAGTCGCACCTCGTTGATAATTGCTGCAATCCAGCGTAACTGTGACTTAAAGGGACGACTGGACGGCAGCTTATATAGGCCCTCCCGGCATCTGACAATGGGTGTGACCCATCCCATAACTTGGTTATCGATGGTCACGTTCGCCGTTGTTTTGATCTGATCTAATGTTTGATCTAGTTTTGATGTTGTATTTGTTCAGAATTAGTACTGGTTCGAACAGTACCTGTTGCTTAGTTTATTCTGTTTACTGAATGTAGGTTTCTTGGGATGTAACCGTTTTCTAAAATTTTAATATTTCCTTCTTGTGATTTTTAATTTGTTGTTTTATTGGTAACGATAGCCTGTTAGTATAAACTGTGCATCAGGTCAAGGTCTTCTTCGACTTAATTGGAAATTTAATGATTAAATTTTTATCGTTTTTAAAATGTTTGTATATTTTTAAATGACATAAAATTGAGCATGAGCATGAGCATGAGAGACCACCCATGGTTGTCCTTCTCCGTTGCTGAACAGGACCGCGCACTGGACTCACAATCCAGAGGTTGCCGGTTCGAATCCCGGGGCGGACGCAAAAAATTCTAAGTGTAAATATAGGTATTCGGTGCCCTCTCCCCGTGCCCATACCTTCACACTTAGGAGACCCGGGAGGCGGAGTCTTGTCGCAAAAAGAACGATACACGCCTGTGGATCCGTTGACGAAACCGCAAGGTTTAAGAGGGCCACATTATAAGGTGTTACGTCGATTCCGTTTTTTTTCCGTTTGCTGAACAGGACCGTAATAATCTATCAGCACAACCGATCATACGCTTCAACGATCTGATGATGTTTCTCTTATCAACAGCATGCATGAATGCGATGAAAAGATAAAACATCAAGATCATCAAAACTAGAACTGCTGCAGATAGGTAACAGTCGTTGGCCACCAACGGCGCCCGCCATGTCAGTTGGTAGATCTCGAGGGGACGGGACGGGAATGTTAGTTAGCACAGGCTGCTACCAAGGGTGGGTTCTATACGATATCCACACTCCCGCGTGTGCCGGAAAACTACTTCTACTTGGGATTTTGTTAGTAGGGAATTTTAAAAATTTATTTACGATTGGATGGATTATCTTAAACAGCCGGTTGTGGAAAGATAAAACCACAAAGAATGTCTTTAACAGGTAAGATAATAATAAACTCGCGTAAAAGAAATACTCGTTATCGCGCTCTTAGTTTCACGGGAAACGTCTCTTCGAATTTTAAATTTATACCTCGCAAACGAATAGCGCACCTACAAAATACAGATATATTTTTAAATGACATAAAATTATGTTTTAACTTATCAAAATTTGATAATAATAGTTTATGATGAAACTCACCGTGCATGAAGCACGGTAACACCTGAAAAACTAGAAGTCAGAAAGAAATACATGTTTAAAAAGCATTGCTTATACCCTACATTGGATAGACCTTTTAAGAACAAGCCTTAGAATTTGGTAATCACGAAAAAATAATCATCAAATCTATTCACTGTGACAACGTGACAATCTACAAAAGTGGTTAATAACAGTTTAAACTATATTTTCATGTGTTCAATTTGTAAGGAGTTTTCCTGATTTTTCCATCAGTTTTCCAAGACTCCCAGCTTTAAAAGCTCTCTTTTGGCGTAGCCACCTAGTGCAAAGCGATGGAAGTAACATTTATGAAGCTTTCAGAAGCTTATTTACCGTCGTACTTACATTTTCTTTACAGCGGTACGGTAAGGGCACAGACCGTGTTTTTACAGACATTTCGTACAGCTAATTGAAGTTTAATTTCTCAAATAAGGCTGTTGTACACTCAACCCCCGGTGGTTGGTCACTTTTTCGTTTGACACTTTTTAGTTTGTATCCCGTTTTTTTGACAAAGTCAAACTAAAAAGTGACGAACTGTCACTTTTAACATGGCGCTCACTCACACTATCAAAACAAACGTTTGGGTGTGTGTGTGAACTCCGTGTAAAAAGGGTGTCAAACTAAAAAGTGACCCCGTTCGTTTGATAACAGTTGGTGTCAAACCATCGGGGTTTGAGTGTAAACTGTTTTCGAAAATTTTCGAAGTCGATGGAAATTTTATTTCAATCGGCTTAAATCAATTAAAAAAGGAATTCCTCTGCGTTTATAATCTCTTTTAGCACGTTCAGGTTCAATGAAAAATCATTTGAATTTTTGGGAATTTTCGATTTACAAGTTATTTTTGTCAGATGTTCCTAATGATTGCAAATCAACCTGTATCTAATGATTGCAAATCAACCGTACGGATGTGTTCTGTATTTTCCAAAACACATTTTATTGAAATGCTAAAAATATGTTGTTGAACTGATTCCGGTAGAACCGTGGCAGATTTCTTTGGATTAGTTCGTTGGCATTGACCGGTCTCACCAAAAACTGTGGTAGAAAAGTATTAACTGTGATTTTTTTTACAGTACGTAGCTCACGAATCATTTGATTAAAATCAGAGTCACAATCCCACTCAGAAATAAAGTTTCAATACACTAAAAACTATTCACATGTTAACACACCCAAAGGAAAAATATATCTCAAAATCTGCGCCAGTGGATTTGCTGCAGAAAATGTCACATTTTATAAAAAAAATTGCAGCAAGCCCGTAGATCATTTTTGCCCGCGTGTAAACATTTCTGCGATCTGCAGTTCTCACCAACACATATAATGCTGGCCCGTCCCTTAGCAACACTTCAAAGAGAAGATTATGTTGGTGCTCTTTCAATTTCATTTCATCAAGCGTCCATGGCGCGGTGGTAGCGTGTTGGATCATTAAACAAGAAGTTGGTGGTTCAATCCTCGTTCTGTTAAGGTTTTTTTTGTGAAATACAATCAAAAAGCTGTCGGTAATGTCGATAATTGTCGGTAACGGGCAAAAATGTCATGCCCCTATATCGCAAAAAATGCATGAGGACAGTTTTCATGCAGATAATGATATACTTTCATGCCGCCATGTATCACAATCATGCGACCGCCGGTTGGGTGCACTGCAAGGAAAAATTACATGAAATTAAACAAAAACCAATATTCGCCCAAACTAAATTCTTAGAATTTCCAAATTTGCACAATTTTACTGTGTACTCAAAAATTAAGGAAAGATTTGGCTTGGCAAGCCTTTCCAAGAAAAAAAACATAACCCGATCCATACCGCCACCACACCAAACTTCGGTTTCGGTGCATGGATCAAGCTACCGAGCTGGGTCGGGTTTGGTTCGTGACGAGAAATGGTGCTCAATGAAAAACCGGTATCATAACAAACCGTTGCCGCATCCGTCCAAAGGCTGGTGGAAATTGTTTACTTTTTTCTTTTTTTTTTCAATTAATTCTTTAAGTATAAATTGTTTTAAAATTCTAGTCTGACATTTAAAATTTCTAGATTAAATTTTCAAAAGATCATATCTGCAAAAAACCCATGACTCATTGGTTGTTGTGAAAATTTACTCTATTATCATTAACATAGATTGTCACAGTTTAAGTGAAAAAATATATGGTCCGTTTTTTCTCGGGCATTTAAAAGTTTAAAAGTTTTTGTTTTAAATGCTAGATGAAAATTTTTAAACACAAAAATACTGAACTGATAAAAATAACCAACTGAAAACCGAAGGCCTAATAACGCAAATTCTGATTAAAGGAAAAAATATATGAGAAGCTATTTGAAAATTAGTGTTTTTTTTTTCCTTCTTGAATTTGACTTCAATTCACACCAATAGCAATAAATTCAAATTTGTTAAATCTAGCTTGTTTTTCAAAAGAATCTGAAATGTTTGCGTAGACCAGATACAATCGTTTGACTTGAATTTGAAACTAGTTTTTCTTAAAAAAGATGAAAAGGTTTCACGAAAGTTCCGATTTAGAAATGGAAAATTCAACCGGATCCAAATTGGAGCAATTTTTGCCGAGGAATTTATACTAAATATTGATTATTTGTTTTTCTAATACTTTGGCACAGAATTATCAATTCAGCTAGATTAAGTTTTCATCGCTTTGTGCGGGATTCGCGTTGTTTTGTCTTTGTTTATTTAAATATTTATTATCGAGAAAAAATTCAAAACAAAATAAGGGTAAGTGATCGCAAGACCTTTTCAAATGGTACTATAAACATATTTCCAGTTTTTCTTTGAAAAGGTTCTATAAGCTATATATTGACTTTTATATTTTTATTGGACCTTTTCAAAGAAACTTTAGATATGGAAGACAATAGTTTACAGTTTCTTAAAAAAAAAACTCTAGATTTCTATAGTTTTTTCCAAAAGCTTTGAACATTTAAATTTTCAATAGTTTCTCGAAAAATCTGCCATCACTGCTCAAGCGAGAAAAAATCAAAGCAACCGCTGCAAACAAAGTTTACTTGACGTTTCGCTCTCCCCTTGCGCTCGCTCTCTTTCTCTCTCGCCGACAACAGTGTGTTCGTTCAGTCTTGAGTCATTCGTTGCAGCAGCTGGTTCGCTCTAGATTTTCTCGTCGGAACATCCAGCAAATCGATCGTCGCCGCGTCGCTGCTATCAAAGCAAAATTATCACCAACCCAGCAGCAACAGCAAAACTGTGTTATCAGGAGAGGCCGATTCTGCGAGGAGAAGCAGCGATCGACTTGGACGGGGTTATAAAAGTGGTCAGCTGGTACGGGACGGATTTCATTCGATTGGCAGAACCGGTGCCGTCTGGAAGTGATTCCCGGGAGGAAGAAAAGAAGAAGAGTTTGGGAAGCCGATTTTGGTGCTCCGGAAGTGATTTGTGTGATTTGAGCAAGGAATATTCTGAATTCTAACAAAGATGGAACACGTCAACGGAAGCAGCGAAAAGGAAGTCCGGGTGTGGTGCGACGGATGGTAAGTTTCCGATCCAACACACAGCTCCCAGTTAGCACCAGGCTGCTAGAAGTATTGATTAGAACCGTTGTCGTATGACACAAGGTCTTCCCTTCCTCCGGTTAGAACACGGCTAGTCTCAAGGGCGTGTGCTGATTTTTTCCTTGCCCTGCCCTGCAGCAGCAGCAGCTCTGAGAGGAATCATATTTTTCTCGGACGGTTTCCTCTCGACTGGCCTGAGCTTCTAGTTGGGGCCCTTTCCTAGCCATTCGTGTACAATGGCCAGATTGCTTCCCAAAATAGATTTCCGACAATCTAATAGTCGCTGATGAAACACATTCCCCGTGGGAAAGAATGATGAATTCTCTTACGAAAATTTCGAAACCAATTAGGCCCTTGACCTTGCCTTCCGTCGACGGCCCTCCCATCAGCTGGGCCATCGCGCGAAGGCAAGTGAAAGAGTAGTTCGTTCCATTTTTCCAGTGGAAAAATTTACGATAATTAGCCTAGTCGATTCACTGTGTTTCTCCTTTCCACCTCTGTTTTGATGATGATTCATCACAATGCTACAATTCCAACCGAAGCAACGTTACGTTTGTGCTTCCGGACCGAAAAGATAATAAACAGTCAAATGAAGTGAAGTGGGATGCATCCTCATTACTACGAATATGTCCAACGCAACGCGCTCGGAGATCATTGAACTAGCCTCGAATGACGAAAAATATGCATTATTTTGCTGGCTGGTGCGTGCGTGCGGCGGCGACGGGGCAATGTTTGAGCAAACGAAACCCGCTGCTTGGGACATTGTGGGATTTTTTAAGGAAAAAGTGGTCAAATTTAACTGGAATAAAGGATGAGGATAAATCTATGTAAATCCTTTTCTAGATTTCAAACAACTTCACTTCAGGTAGTTTTAGATTTTGAGTTGTTTATTTGGCAAACGAATGTTTAATTTGTTCATAACTGCTTTTATTACTCAGTTCTAAGAAAGTGGACCGGAACTATAGATTAAACTTTGTTTGATTAAACAACTCCTGAAAATTGCGATGCGAGATGGGTATGCTTTGCTCGTGGACTCGATATTAAATTTAAAAGCATCACAAAATGCCTCAGACTTAATTGACAAATATGTTTCTGCCATAAGCATAAAGTTTGTTTTTCTGGAAACTATAGAATTCATTATAGAAAAAAGAAATTAAGAGCTTTTTGTTTTTAATGAAACAGACAGATTTTTTGGTTGTTTCCTGATTACTTTGAGGGAGTGAGAAAAAAAGTTTCTATTGACTTTAAAAACAAACCAGAAAAATATATTTAAAAAATTAAAATTATTTTTTGTATGGAACATGTACAATCGCCAGCCTTTCCCAAACCAACCCCCTGTTCACGTGGCTTATTGATGGACCCCAAAATTATTTTTTAATAATTTGAACATTTGAAAAAGAAGCAGAAGTACTGCCTCATCTCCGATAAATTCGATTAGAAAGTCTTGGTGCTCTTCTGCTACCATGTGCGTTAGAGGGTTAACTTTTATTTCAAAACCCCTTTTAAGACTTCGCTTAAAGAAATTTGAAATTTTGGAAACATTGTTTCATATTTTGGGAATACATTTTACAACGGAGCAGTTCTCTACGAAAACGGTATTTTTTCTTCAATTTTAATTTTGTATTTTAAAAAATACTCCAACCCCCCTCTCCGGGTTAAAACCCGGCTGAAACATTTTTGGAGCCTTCAGTATGCCTGAAGAAGCCATTTGGCATCATTTTTTTTTTGTCCATATACTTTTCCATACAAATTTGGCAGCTGTCCATACAAAAATGATGTATGAAAATTCAAAAATCTGTATCTTCTGAAGAAATTTTGTGTTCTATTTGGTGTCTTCGGCAAAGTTGTAGGTAGGGATATGGCACTGAAAAAAAAATGAAAAATGAAATTTTTTATTTAACTTTTTTCACTAAAATTGATTTGCAAAAAAACACAATTTTTTTTAATTTTTTGATATGTTCTAGGGGACATAAAAAGCCAACTTTTTAGAAATTTCCAGGTTGGTCAAAAAATCTTTGACCGAGTCAGGAATTTTTTAATCAATGCTGATTTTGCAAAAATTTTTCAGCTTCATTTTTCGATGTAAAATCAAATTTGCAAACAAAAAGTACTTGAGTGAAATTTTGATAAAGTGTACCGTTTTCAAGTTAAATCAATTTTTAGGTGACATTTTTGAAAATAGTCGCAGTTTTTCATATTTAAAATTAAGTGCACATGTACGCTCACCAAAAGCTAAGAAAATTCTCTATATTTTGCTCATTTGAACATTGTCGATACGACCCTTAGTTGCTGAGATATTATCATGGAAAGGTTTAAAAACATGAAAAAGTCTCACCCAAACAACCCACCATTTTCTAACACCGATATCTCAGCAACTAATGGTCCGATTTTCAATGTTAAAATATAAAACATTCCTGAAATTTTTCGATGCTTTCGAAAAGAATATTTTCAAAAATTTGAATGATAATTTAGCAGTTTTGGCAAAATTGGCGCGTATTCAAAATATTAAAAGGAATTTTTAATATCAGATCAAATTCTACAACCAAAAACTGCTACATTTTGAAGTATTTAAAACATATTCGCATGTTTTGAGGCTGCAAAATCTGAAATGGAACGATTTTTTGCACAACAAAAAAATATGTGAATTCGAAAGACCTTCCGTAATTCTACCTCTTTTCCCTATGAGAAAAATGGCTCAAATGTTGATCAAATTGAGCCAGTTTTCTCACTGGGTTATAATGTCATACATTTAGCCTCAATTATCCGAAACAATTCAACAAAATAGAACAATTTTAAGTAGGATATTGCATTGTTTTTGTGCTTTGTTTTGAGCAAGGTTGAAAAAAAATCTCTTCGAGCGAATAATGATTGCCTGAAGAAAGGTCCTCTGAGTATGCTTTGATCTCGTTTTTCCTGACTGCCACTTGATCGCTGGGTGTGGCAGAGACGAATAAAAATTAGAATGATTGGGTTTAGTCATCAACTTGCTGCAATCAAGATCCAATCTTGCCCCTTTACTGCCAGCAGTCATGGGTTGTTACAATCATCGACAGCACTCTTGACGAATGACAGCTAGTCGTGGCAATTTGAGAATAAAGATTATTCTCAGCAGTCTTATTCGTGGGGTGTAACAGGCAGCGATTAATCGCAAAATTAATCATAGTCGCCAGATTTTCAAAACTTTTGAGTGTGTTAAAAATGCTATTTTAATCAGAATTTTGTTATAGTTATAGCAGGCCAAGTGCGAATGATTCTGATGATATCTCTTCAGTTGACGCTCAGGCGAGGAACATCCTGGAAGGAGCGTCACTGACTACGTCCGTAGTCCTGTTAGATCTTTCTTGATCAGGACAGTATAGCTCTGGTTCCTTGCAAGTGTCCTATTTTCTTACCTCCACGTTGGCTTGGTTTTCATGATGACCTAGCTGGTGGCCTGTGGAAACGGATCGTAAACCTTTGACCAGCGAGGGTCAGAGTCGAGACGGCTAAAAGAAAGGGGCGCGTCAATGTGGGAAAGGGAAGTAATTTGTGATTGTAGACGGTATTGTTTGGATTCGCAGTATGTTGAGTCAACTGCTGTGGATGTACCTGAACGTTGCAGAACGGGGTTTCCTCTCTCCTTTCCATTTCCAGCTACCATCTATCATCTGTTTATTTTGTTTCACTGATTTTCTTAAGCGGCTTTTGTTTATTATTCTTCATTTGATTTCGATTTTACTTATTTGATTCTCTTATTTCTCAACGCTTTTCCACTCTATTTTACTAATTGATGCTGCTGCAACAAACTGTCTGCTTTCCCTTAATTTGGCAGCGATGTCAATTTTGTTTATCATGTGCCTTTTCTTTATTTATCTATTTCAATAATTTCTCATCTTCCCTGTAAATTGCCCTCAATACAATCTAAGCATGTTTGTTACCTCTATTTATTAACTATTGTTAATTTCTTTATCTTGTTCATAAATTACTATCTTTCTTTTACTATTGATTCTTTATATAGTATATTTCTTTCACTGTCCATTGTTTTGATACTTCACCTTTTTCTTAAGCAAGTGAGGTTCGAGCCCTGACTCAATTTATGAAATGATTAAAGGATTAACGCAAATATTACTATTGTACTTTTGAAAAACTTTTATAAAATGCTTAGGACCAAAATATTGTAACAAAACACCGCGACAAAAGAAATAGCAACAGATAAACACGACTCAACAATAGGGAAGATTTCAGGAGAAAACAATACACAGTAATTAAAAATTAGTTTTTGAATTCAAACTAAAAATATAACAGTTTTTGCTTTATGAAAGTTGATAGGCACACTATAAATGGTTAGGCGCTTATACTTACATCAAACCCTACGTAATGTACCACCCCCGGCCGAGTTAAAATGCGTAACCGGAAAAGAAGGTGTGCATGCCTGGCACGAACACTCAAAGCGTGTTCTAGCGTGCTGCTCGTACTGACTCAGAGCAAGGGTGAGATGTAGGTGTAAGGGCAGTGCGTGTTCGTCGGGAACCTGGTGCATAAGATCGGTCAAGGCCCGTTCTTACACTGAAAATTGCGAATTGCGAAATTGCGAATTGCGAATTTTGTTATAGTTATAGAAATCCAATTCCAGCAACTTTGTTTTCCTCTCAAAGATAAACAGTAGGTAGGTAGTATGAAGCAGTATGAGACATTTCTTAGCCAAATGCATTTGAATCTGGTGAGAATGTGACGAAAATTGTTGGTCGGTGATGTTTATCTTTTTCAACTATTATTATAACACCTCATAAAACAGCAAAAATACTTAAATTTTCTCAAAGCAGTCTTGCGCTCTAATTCGATTAGAATAGTGCAAATATCAGCAACAACTTTTCAAAAGGGCGAATCCCTCAGATGTAAACAAACTGAGTTTTTGTCAGAATCATAAAGCGAACAAAACTGATTCTAAAACACCCTCCATCATCTCAAAATTCCGAAAATACGTAGTTTTACAAGCAAAAAACAAAAGGGCTAATCAACAACATCAATCAAAACAAACCAAATTGAGTTTCCGCCCTTGTGTTTTCACCCAATCATGAGGGGCGAATGTAGTGTTTTCTGGAAGTTCCGACGTATATTTAGAAACACTAAATTTTCGTTACAATTTAGTGAATTTTAACCTGACAATTCTCAAAATGGATCAAAATGTATGTTTCTGATGTCTCTGAACACAATTCCACAACAAACACAGATTTGTATGATCCTAAATACATAACTTTTTAATTTCAATTATTGTAGTATCGGATCTGGTCTGGTTTCACAATCCAGATATGACGGTGCATAATTTCCCGGTTCTTGGAACATCCGGGGATTCTGGGTCGAGCAGTTGCAGGACAAAAAGTTAGTGTAGGGAGGTTTAGGAGGAATGCCGTACAAAATCATCGCCTCCGTAACCATTGAAGCTATGCAAAGATTGAGAAGGCACCGGGGTGACCTAGTCGTCAGGTGCCATGTCTCCCACTTCCGGCGGGGACACCCCAAGGAACGTCACCTCAATATAGACCACATCGTCAAACCAACTTGCTACTTACGGTGTATCCTGGCTCAACGAGTTTTGGCCTGAATCGGACTCCTTATGAAGGCTTTCTAGACCAATTTTTTTATCACTGAGGTTGCAAATATCACTGTATTATCACTGACTGTAACGTTTCACAATGATAAAATAGTTGTTTCAACACTTTTTTCTTTAAAAACCCGAAAAATGAACAAAAAACAAAAGGGCGAATCTGTTGTTTACTTTTGCTTTGTGGCGTAACCTGATGGGCTAAACCGTTGTTTTGGTTGAGTGGGTGGCGAATACGGTGGGGCGAAAATGTAGGCACGCTCTTCAAAAAGGCGTAATTTCTTTTTCTCAATTTTTAATAGCAAAACCACCTTAAATAATTTCAAATTGCTCTCTATGATGAAATTATTGCTATTTTCTATTACGTTTTGACAAAATTGATAGTTTTCATGCTTTTTTGTGGAAATAGGAATTGATCGAAATTGCAAAATTTTGAAAGTTGATTTTCCCGAAACGGCATAATCGTAGGTTTCGCCCTTTTGAAATGTTGTTACTGATATGACCGTTGGCTGGCACTTGTCGATTCTCTCGAATTTGAGGTGTGAACATTTTGACCAATGTCCAGTTCAAAAGCAATCAAAATTGACGCCTAATTGAGACCACTCACAACTAGAGAGCCTATATGGAGAGGCGAAATGTTACTCTCAGGGTTCCAATCGAACTGTCAAATCGGGGTTCCAATCGAGCAACAAGACCATGCAAGAACAAGGTCAGAATCAATTTAAAATAATTTTGGGCAGAAAAATGAGATTAATACCATTTACAAACATTGTAACACTGTTGTTTTTACTAAAATGATCGTTTTTGTTAAGTTTGTGCTAGTTCGGTACAAGAAACGTGCCAGCACCAAAAAAATACTACAAGTTTTTCAACCTTAAATTTGAATGACTTTGGGTGTTTAGAATTTCTCCCAGAACATTTCATTTCCCTATGTAGGTCCCTACTCACAACTCACACACACACCGCAAAACCATTACCAGTTTCATCCAGAACTCGTCCACTGTCCAGCGCTTTCTTTTGGCGGTGGTGCAAAACCGCGCTTCGATGGATTGTACTGGTGCCGGGTGATGGTGGTGGTGGAGCGGGTCTTGCAACCGTCACTCGGCCAAGTTCCACGCGGCCGGTAACAAGCGAGCATGCGCCGAAAAAAAAATCCAACGACGACGTACACAACTGCCGGCATTCGCTCGCGCTCTCTCTCTGCATTGAGTCAAGCAATACATACAGAGCCAACACCACGCGGCCGCGGCGTCCGGATCGTATGATTCAATTTTACACCTATCAGAAGAGAGAGATTTTTTTTTTCGGCGGGGCTTTTTTGTTTGGTCATGAGAGGTGAATAACGGGTGTGACAAGGGAGGAACGGTGGCAGAAAGAGGGGAGGAATGTGAAGTTGTTCAACTTGGAATATTTTTAGCTTGTTTCATTTTAGTCAAATATTCTATTTTTCAAACTCATTTTTCGAATATTTTTAGAAAATTGCGTTTCGAAGTCAATCTTCTTTTCTGAAGTTTTTTTTTTTTGAAAAGGTTCAATAAACCAAATTTCCAGTTTTTGCTTTTGTTTTTGTTTTTGAAACCGCCTTGAGTCAGGGGTATTGAAAAACACCCAAAAAGCAAAAACTGGAAATTTGGTTTATTGGACCTTTTCAAAAGAAACTCCAGTTTTGTTTAAAAACATCAACTTTCTTTTTCTCTCATTTGTCTTTCATAAGTAATCCATGACTTGGCGCACAATTGTTCCTCGATGACGTCTTTGCAAACTCTTCGAATCTCTATGTTTATTGATGATTTCATTCAGCGATTCTCAACCTTCTTCTAGGCTGGTACCCCCTACCGTGTAAATCAAGTAGGCCCGGTACCCCCGTTGAGAATCGCTGATTTAATTGGATGACACGATGCACTTGGCACTCTTCCCAAGTGCGTTAGTGTAGTTCACACTTCAAGGGAGAATGTAATGCAATGTTCTCGAATTTTCGGAAATTTGCCTTTTCTGTTTTGGTTTTGGATAAAACTTATGCCTTGCCAAGAGAGGCCATTTTACGTCATAAAATACAAAATCTTTTTTTTTTACGCAAATTTTTATTGGATTTGTAAATACAGTCCAGATTCGATTATCTTAAGCTCTCTATATAAAAAGTTAAAATAATCAAACTATTAAAAAAAAAATTACTTGAAAACTCAACTAAAATTCGAGTTCAGCAATCTCAAAAAGTCAAATTTGAGTGATTGATTTTCATTATCAAATTAATACAGTCTAGACTTGATTAACTGAAGGCATCGGAGGCATCTTCGGATAACCAAATCATGAAAAATATATTTTTCGCTGTCTTGGTTTTAATTTTTAATAACACTCTAAAGTAATTTAGAATTGTTACTCCAAGATGGTGATGAAATAGTAAGAAAAAGCTGATGGTACAAGCCAGCAATAAACCACCACCAACATATTCCTATATTTGGTCGCAGTGGTTTCAAGGCTCTACAAAAAGCCTTAAACTACTGAAATTTAATTAAAATGAGACCACAGAACTCTAATCTGATGTTAAATAAAAAAACGTTACTTAATCCACCTTTAAGTGGTTGGTGCCTTCCTCTCATTTAAAGTGATTCCAACCCCCCTAAAGTGTCCACATGTTTATGGATATCCCCTAACGTTCGCAGCACCTAAGAGGTCCTAATAAAAATAAGTGATGAGTAAAAAAACAGACTACCTACAGACTTTTTGTCAAGATTATACAGACACGGCTTTTGAGGAAAATGGCATCCCTCTACACGGCTTTTTCGTGGCGATCAGACCCGACCAGTTGAGGTTATGTGAATTCAGATCATTTTTTAAACTGTTTGTCATTTAAGATAGGTTAGTCAGATCTTGAAAATTCTTACTCCATCTAAAAGGTCTTTTCATATGCTTTCTAAAAATATATAACATGTGAGGGTTTCATGAATTAATAATTTTAATTTAACATAACTTTTTAAATACATAATAAAACTGCATGAATTTAAATAGCAACTTAGGGGACGTTAAGACGGGTCGATTAAAACCATTCCGGCCAAAATCGGTTGAGCCTGTGACGAGATATTCCAGTGACATTGATTTGGTACACATGTCTACATACAGCCAAACACACAGACATTTGCTCAGCTGGTGATTCTGAGTCGATAGGTACAAATGAAGGTAGGTCTAGGAGGTCTAATTAAAAAGTTCATTTTCCGAGTGATTTTATAGCCTTTCCTCAGTAAGGTGAGGAAGGCAAAAATATCAATCCCATTTCTTTTTGTGGATCGTCGTTCGATTATCACACCTTCGGATAATAAAATCTTCGGATAAAAGAATCTACGGATAATTTAATTTTGGGATAGTCGAATCTTTGGATAATCGATGAATACTCAATACAGTCCTGACTCGATCATCCGAAGCCTCGATTATCCGAAGTTTCGATTATTTGAAGTTCGATAACCCGAAGGTTTGTATGGAACTTCGAATACCTAGTCGAATCACGAACAAAAAATCTTTTTTTTTATGCTTTTAACAACAAAATTCGAGTTCAGCGACCCCATTTTAGTCAAATTTGAAGAGTTGATTGCCTACAAAATTAAAAAAATGTTTTTTAAAATTATTTCATCCCCGCCATTTGGGCCGCCATCTTGAATTCAATAATTTTAAATTACTTTAGAGTAAATAGTTTACGGATAATAGCTCAACAATCAAAAATAAGACAACAAATAATTTTTTTTTCGTGGTTCGATTATCCGAAGTGAAATTTTTGCAAGGCCTTCGGATAATCGAGTCTGGATTGTAGAGCTTTTTGACATTTCTCGCACTCACACTAACAAACCATAGGACTTCAGATAAATGGGTCTAAACAGTATTTAAATATTGAAAAACAGCTCTTAAGTACTTTTCAATAGATTTAATACAGTCTGCCATCAAATAACCCAGTCTCCACAAGATTATCCGAAACCTAACTTTTTCCAAAGTTTCGATTATTCGAAAGTTTCTACTAAGTCATTTTGGATAATCGAATTATGAACAAAAATCGTATTTTTTCTTTTAACATCAAGTTTGAATTATGTGCCCTAATTAGGTCAAATTTGAGTGGTTGATCGCCTATAATTTTACCAAATGAATTTTCTCGATATTTTATTATTGCCATTTTGGCTGTTATTAATGATTTAAGACACGAAAAAAATAAATTTCTTGATTCAATTATTTCCGAAGTGAAATCTGGACTGCATTTAAATTCGATGATTTGAAATTATTCATCAGCAATTAGTAAAAAAGATCTATCTAAAAATACATATTTCAGAATGTTTAGTCGAATCTAAAAATCTAATTACGTTAAAAACAATCCGCTTTTCGTAAACAGCTAAAAATTTTGAAATTTATCTTTTTATTTTTATGTATGGGTTTTTCTTGATTGTAAAATGTTATCAAAACTAAAAAAAAACTTAAATCTATGAACATTTTTGGACCACCCTAACAAACCCACTTTTTCCCACTATACATGAAGCATTCCACCACTCGATTGCTACTTAGTCTAGATCACGTTGAGCCTTAACTGGCGCGTGCATCGCGCGAACACGTGCGTGTGTGTGTGACTGTGTGACAATTTAGTATCTATCTTAACCAAATACACTTATACGCTCTCACGTTCACGCTCAAAAGCTAGTGAGTGGGGCGAATTTCGCACTGCACCGGCAGGTGGCGCTTGATTTGGCCGCTGCGATCCGATTTTGCGTGTGTTTTTATTTTGGCACGGTCTTGGTCATGGTCACGTTGCCGAAGTGAAGGGCGTTTGGGTTTTGGCTTTGTTTGGGGCGATACAACGACACCACGCGAAACGAGCATTGGGGCGGATTGTTTACAAACAGCGGCGAATGTTTGGAAATCTGTCTGCATGTCTCTCGGTTGGATTTGTTTTATCTCTGTCCATGAGTGTGCCGAGCAACGGAATTCACCGTCAATGATGAGACACATGCATTCTTGGAAAGGTCATCAGTCTGAAGTTGATTACTCAGAGAGCGCTGCAAATTGGCACTCAAGGCCGTTTCCGGGCAAGATTAGCGTTAATGTGTCTACTTGAAAATGGGACCGTTGCTGACTAAGCCATTTAACTTGACAGGAAAAGTCGATTCATTGACCCATCGTAAACCGCCTAAATGCAATCTTTTGTTTTACCCTCTTGTCTGGGCCCAATTTGTCGTTGGTTCTTTCCGTCAGCGTCTAATAGCTTGCAACCGGTTTATTAGCATCTCAAGCACGACTCGGGTCGACACTTCCCGTTTAACGACGAGCGCAAGCTTGTCGGCTTTTTCTCTCTAATTAGGGTGCACACATTCAATTAGCTAAACTCAGCTCGCAATAACACAAAAAAACTCAATACAACTTTAAAGAAAAACCTGTCTAAATATTTTTGAAAAATTCAAAGTGCACTGCGCCAAACTGCGATTGGCCAAAAAGTTAATACCGTAGGCTCTTAAGAGCGAGTTTTTCACCAATGTGTAACAGGTCGTATCGAGGTGCTCCGATTTTTCAGCGTTTGTTTGTCTATACATGAGATGAGCTCATGCCAAATATGAGCCCTCTACGACAAAGGGAAGTGAGGTAAAACGGGCATTGAAGTTTGAGGTCCAAAAAACCTAAAAAATCTTAAAATTGCTCGCATTTCCGTAAAACTTTATCAATTCCAACTTTCGTAGATGCATTTGAAAGGTCTTTTGAAGCACTTCAAAATGGGCCATAGACATCCAGGATCGGTTTGACTTTTTCTCATAGCTTTTGCAAATTACTGTTAAAAATTGATTTTTTTAAAACCTTAATATCTTTTTGCAACAGCCTCCAACACGCATACTTCCATAGGTCAAAAGATAGGTAATTATATGGAATATATGCCTACGGTATTAACTTTTTGGCCAATCGCAGTTTTTCTCATAGTTTTTCGATTTTTCTACAACAAACATTTTACAACGTTAGTTTTTGCCCTGTAGGCCTCCATAGCGGCACTTTTTGGTCTCAATTTTGTCATATTTGGAATCCTCGGAAAATTTCACGTTAGTTAGAAGTATTGGAGTGGTAAATTTGATTTTAAAAATAATTAAATAAAAAAAATGAAAAAAAGAAATTGATTTTATTTACCCTGCGATTAATGCGTCAAATGCTGTATCAAGTAGGCGAAAACCTGTTTCACCGCTAATCCAACAAATTGTTAAAAAATATTTTAATTCATTCTAAATGGCAATTTTTCCAATCAAATTGGCAACTCCAATACTATCAAAAAAAAAATGTTGAAAAGTGTTACTTTTCAAAACAAGTGCTGAAAAGTGTTGCTATTCGATTCTGTTATTTTTGGTACAGAAAAGTAGGCTATTTCGTCGTTCAAGAATGACAGGAAAAGTAAGTAGTTTCACGACGGAATTGCAAAAAAGATATTTTTGCAATTCCATCGTGAAACTACTTACTTTTCCTGTCATTCTTGAACGACGAAATAGCCTACTTTTCTGTACCAAAAATAACAGAATCGAATAGCAACACTTTTCAGCACTTGTTTCGAAAAGTAATACTTTTCAACATTTTTTTAATTTAAACAATTTATTGACAATATACATGAAAATTCGACTTAAAATTTCACTCAAAGGGTGTTTTTCGAAATTGCAAATAATGTTGTATGGAACTCGTTGCAAAACTTGATTTTTTCAGCACTCGTCGTATTTATCCAACTCGGTGAACCTCGTTGGTTAAATGTACGACTCGTGCTGAAAAAATCCTCTTTTTGTAACTTGTTGCATAAACTACTATTGGCAGATATAATGAGTTTTTTTTTGTTCTTTTTGTTCTTTTTTTAGCCCAATAAATATTTAAAAACGCGTCAAATCTCCAGAATCGGTCGATAAATCCAAATCATATCTCATTGAAAATAATCGTTATAGGGTCATCATTAAATAGTTAATTATACGAGTTCTTGACCATTTTGCTGTCGCTTCGTTAGTTTGTCAACTGTACCTGTAGATTGATACAATCCAAATAATGTGTTAAATTTTCACGGTGAAAAACTCATTTCTATAGAATCGTTTATCGAAAAACAAGCTGACATTTAAGATAGACCATTAGCGCGCGTTTTTGAATTTTTGATTCGATTGTGAGCAGTGGGACCTCGTGGTTACTCTGCAACGTGTTTATCGGAGCCTTTTATTTGATATTTTATTTTTTATAAGTCCTTCTTTTATCATTGGTGATTGGAAGGCACGCCACCGGTTTAGTTCGTTTAAGTTATTGTTTTAATTTCATTACAATCGGTTACGTGATGATCTGTTTTCTTTTCGTTTATATTCGTTGATCGTAATAATTTATTCCAGCTGACAGTTTTAGTATTAACTCATCAAACTATCGATTTTATTAAGAGTAAAGCGTCTTTTATTTACTATTTTTGAAATTTGCTCGCGTTATCTAAATTGTACAAACAGTAAAAATATACTGACAAGTCCAGCCCATAGCACTACTGCTCGGTTGGCACGCGTTCGATTTAAAAAAAACTTTTAAATAATCAATTAACTATCTTTCCGCAGCCGGCTGCTTAAGATTTAAAATTTTCAACCGATAAGCAAAATGCTCATGGTCACATCACTGCCACTCGTGAATCCTGACCTCATACCCATCTACTAACCCCCTCAAAACTCATGTGATACTTTGTCGGAGAAGCAGTCGATTGGGCGGTCTCTATCACTCAAGTATCGGACTAACATTCCCATCCACTTCCCCGTGACTCTACCACTGGTCGTGGCCGGCGCCGGTATTGATCAGCATGATAGGGGCCTTTGAGAAGTTGCGAAGCGAGGAAAGATAGCTCCCACTTATCTTCCACGGCTCGTGGATGTAACTTCTGGAGGTCCTGGTCAATAACGGAGTAGCAACTGCGGGTGGGCACCTATGCTTATGCTTATGCTTATAAACTACTATTGGCAAATATAAATAAAACAACACTGCACAAGTATAATTTTCTTAAAATGTGTAAAAATCTTTGATCAAACTTAAGAAACGACGCCGTATACTATTCAGTACAAAAGACGGCATATGAATAATTACAGGTGCAGAAAACCCGCACTAATTTACGTAATTTGCACTTAAAAGTCTACAGCTGTAATCAAGGGTCATTACCACGGCGTTGGAAGGGGGTAGGGGGCCGTTTGTTTGCAAACGTCAACAGAATTATTCTAGCGTCATTTTTAACCAGAACCAGAACCACAATTTGTTTGCGGAAAATTCGACGCTATTATGACTGTGTACGAATGTGACCTTTCCGTTTCTATTTCGTTGTGGTTCTGCTGCAAACAGAACGCCTTATTATGTTATGAGCTTTTCCCGCCCCATCCACACCATCCCGCCTTGCTCGTTCGCACTGCTATTTTAAGTGCACGTGTCTATTAGGTCATGCGTCACAACGTCTCGAACCGATGTGTCGCGCGCCAATCGTCGTAACCTGAGGAACTAACATTTCCCCTTTTTCCCATTCTTTCCAGCTACGACATGGTGCACTTTGGCCACGCAAATTCCCTCCGCCAGGCCAAAGCCCTCGGCCACAAGCTGGTGGTTGGAATTCACAATGACGAGGACATTACCAAGAACAAGGGCCCGCCGGTGTTCACGCAGGAGGAAAGGTAGGTGTGACCCGCTCAATCGGACCACGTCGGCGACCTTATCTTATCAGCATCGCATGACTTGGTGGTTGCACTTGGAATGGGATCTCCCCTCGCGATGACGACGGTGACGCGCTACCCAAGCCGCCGAATCGCTTGGCCAACAAAGGTTAACGACATTCAGCTTCTAGCGTTTCACGCCGCGATCGTACGATCGATGGCCCAATATCGAAGCCGGAACCGAGTTCGTTCGCTAATCAGGCCTTTGTTGAACTCTCGAACTCTTGTGTGCATGGAATTCTAGACATTTCCTACTAACTAACCGGCCGGCCGACCAACTTGGCGATAATGTACCAACCAAGAAGCTCCAACGAGGCTCTATCTCTGACGAAATCGAGCTCGAGCTTGGTTGAGTGCGGACTTTGCCATCGCATCGAACGATGTGTAGAATGAATTGCGCGCGCTCGCGCGCTTTTTCAGCTTATCGAAGATCCGTGTTTTACGAAAACGGACAAGTTGTGTGTTGGCACCTTATCGCCGCCGAGCTCTTGTACGTTTGCTCTGGACGTTAGGGCGACCAAACGAGGGGTGGCGCGTGTTGTTATCTCCGCTTCGAAATGACTTTACGTCTAGCGCGATAACCAATTTTTTTGGGAGCGTAGATTAGTCGAGGTCGAATCGGTTATGCAATTTTACGCAAATCGAGTGATAGCGGGAGACCTTCTGAGGAATCCCGAAAATTGGTTCAACCTTTGATTTGTTTTTGTGTGTGTTTGCAGGTACAAAATGGTGCGCGGAATAAAGTGGGTCGACGAGGTCGTGGAGGATGCACCGTACGTGACGACGCTGGAAACCCTGGACAATAACAACTGCGATTTCTGCGTGCACGGCGGTAAGTGTGTGAATTGGATAAAGAAGCGGGATTGAACGGGTAGCGCGTGGTGGTGAAGCATGACCAGATTGATATCATGTTGGCAGAATTAGTTGCATCTTTTGTGCGTTCATTGAAAACAAAGGCTCTGTGAAAGATAATAAAAGAAAAGCCCGTTTAAGGAAACGATACTAAGTACACTCAACCCCCGGTGGTTGGTCACTTTTTCGTTTGACACTTTTTTAGTTTGTACCCCGTTGGTTGGTCAAAGTCGAACTAAAAAGTCACTTTTTACACGGCGCTCACGCACGGTATCAAAACAAACGTTTGGTAGTGTGTGTGTGTGAACTCCGTGTAAAAGGGGTGTCAAACTAAAAAGTGACCCCGTTCGTTTGACAACAGTTTTTGTCAAACCATCGGGGTTTGAGTGTACTGAGATCGTACGGATAAAATTGGTTTTGGTTATTTTTATTATTATTAGGGCTAGTGATTTTTCACGGCACAAAAATCGAAATTTCGCGGCATGCCAATTACAAAACATAGGAATTTCACGGTACTCTAAAAACTGCTCAAAAATGAATCAAGAATTAGATTAATTTGGGCAAATTTATAAAAAAAAACCGGCGGTGTCATTCGTGTTTCTGCTCTTTTGATTTTATTGAGATTTTAGAAATTGGATTTGCTAAAATATCTTTAAAACAAAGCACATCCTAAACGTCATATTCATGAAAACTAGGATCAGTAAAAAAATGGTGGTAAAATTTTGTTTGTTTTCCTAAATTTCAGCTATAAGAAAATTTGAGTATTTAAATAAAGTTCAGGCAAAACTTCATAAATAGCAGTTTTTACATTTAGTGATACTTCCACAAAATTATTTTTCATTACAAAATGCTTTTCAAATTTTATTGTAAAAACACATAATTCATGATCAAAATATAAAAAAAAATCACATTAAAGGTAACTTGTTCATTGTTATTTTAATCAATTTTACAATAATTTAAAATTTACAAAGTTTAAACTTTTCCGTAATCCTGTAAGGCTGGTACAAATATTTTTAAAAGTTTTTGTCACCCCCCCCCCCCCCCCCCTTCAAAATTGACCCGAAAAATCAGGGGGCAAAAAAAATATTTTTGCAATAAACTTCAAAATTTCCATGAAAATTCAAGGGCAACCAGCTGAAATCAAATTAAAATACATTCTCCTGCGTTTAAAATTATTTTTAGCATGTTTGGGTTTCTTAAAAAATCTTAAGATTTTTTGAAAATTTTCGATGCAAAATCTTTTTTTTTTCGATACAATTTTTGTTTTTGTCAGATCTTAGATTTTTTGAAAACTAATGATTGCAAAACAACTGAACTAGTGTAAAATGCACTTTAAAACACTTTTTTCATTTAAATGTGAAGATTTTGGCTTGTTATTTAAATTTTTATATTTTTTTATTTTTTTGCCCCCTTCCCCCCCCCCCCCCCCCTTGACCTCGACCAGGGCCGAGGGACAAAAACTTTTTTAAATATTTGCATCGGCTTAATTTTATGGAATAAAGGCATTTTGCTGGAAATGTATAATGTATAATCAACTTTCTGCATTTCGTAAAATATTCTTTTTGCAATTCCGTCTTGAAACTACTTACTTTTCCTGTCATTCTTGAACGACGAAATAGCCTACTTTTCTGTACCAAAAATAAAAAAATCGAATAGCAACACTTTTCAAAATAAATGCTGAAAAGTTCTACTTTTCAGCACTGAAATGGGTGCTGAAAAGTTGAACTTTTCAGCACTTGTTTCGAAAAGTAACACTTTTCAACATTTTTTTGATTTGAACGATTTATTGACAAAATACAAGAAAATTTTACTTAAAATTTCACTCAATGGGTGTTTTTCGGAATTGCAAAAAATGTTGTATGGAACTCGTTGCAAAACTTGATTTTTTCAGCACTCGATGTATTTATCCAACTCGGTGAACCTCGTTGGATAAATGTACGACTCGTGCTGAAAAAATCCTCTTTTTGCAACTTGTTGCATAAACTACTATTTAAACATTATCTTCTACAGATAATTTGAATTTGAATCTGCAATAAGCAGCGATGTATACACTAATGTTTTAAATTACGCGGCATTTCCCAAATTTCACGGTCATGGGCAAATTTCGCATTGCCGCTACCGCCAGCGACCACGCCTGGCAAACGATCGCCCCCATCCAGGTGGGAACGCTGAGTTGTCCGCGGGAACCGTACGCTGCCCAGCTGCCGGCACGGTTTCGCTCGTACTTCGCTGAGGAGGGTGGGATGCTGCTGTTTGCTGCTTCCTCTTTTATTGCTCCTCGAGGTAGTCCGTGCGCTGCATCCACGATAGCTGCTGGTATGGTTACCTCCACAGTTAGCGCACTTGATGCGCGCCTTGGTTTGCTCTGCCTTCTCCCCCAGGTGTGATTCACCGCACTTCACGCAGCGGGGCGGGAGGTTGCAGTTCCGCGAGCCGTGGCCGAATTTCTGGCAACGGTGGCATTTTACTGCTTTCTTTTTAAATTAGAATTGAAACAAGTATTCCACTTTATGCCAGCGATTTTCTCGAATCGCGTTTTTTTTTTGTTTTTTGCACTAATGAAATGTTTGGCTTGATAAAATAAGTTAAGAATAAATCAATTTCAAAATCTAAACATTTGATAATTTGAAATTTTAAGAACAATTAAAAAAAGTTGGTAATTAATATTTTTTCAAATTGATTTCAAATTTGATTTATGATTTTTTTTATTTTAAGATTTAGGGTTTTTGAACATTTTAATCATTTTTTTAAACCTCGCTCTTAAACGCTCAAACTGAACTGTAATCTTTTCTTGGGGGCGATAGATCGTCTTTTCGTGTTCATGATTAGTTCTAGGAAATTAGAAATCAGATCAATATTTAATAATTTAAAATACTATCGTTCAATCAATATTTTTATAAATCTATAAACAAAATCAAGATTGTCGATAAGTAGATGAATGTGACTCATTTTCTATCACCTGATGCAGTCATGAACCCCTCGAGAAACTTACTACCAATCCTGGCGAATGGCGTCGTATGGAATTCCATTCACCGGTTTGACTCAAGTCCTGCCCTGCCAGCACCACTATCGGTGAACACTTGTTTACTACATTTAGTACTGCTTATTGCGCTCTATCTCTCTCCCATAATAGTATAAAGTTCTATCAAATATGGCACCACCTCGCGAGCGCGCGCTCACCCGTTCTTATCAACGGCGCCGAACGTCACTCAAAAATAGCCATCTTGACACACGCGGTCAAGATCGATCTGGGTCAATCAAGAAAATTTCTTCAACTTCTTTGCCTTTTCCAGATGACATCACGCTGACAGCCGATGGCGTCGACACCTACCACTTGGTCAAGACCGCGGAACGTTACAAGTGAGTTGATGGAATGACCTGCCGACGGGGTCTTTGCTAACTGATTGGTTTTGTTTTGCGTTACAGGGAAGTTTCGCGCACGGCCGGAGTCTCGACGACGGACCTCGTTGGTCGGATGCTGCTGATGACGCGGAACCACTTCAAACAAGGTGACCAAGAGTATAGCGTCGAAAAAGATGGTAAATATTTTCGTTTGTGTGTGTGAGACTCTATGATTTTGTTTCTGTAAACTTTCCTCTTTCTGCTCTGTTGAAAGTGACAATCTTTTCTCAAAATTTTAACCAGCTTTTGTCGATACTTTCCTTTTTCTGATGCGCTATACTTATTTTCAAACTACTATGTCGCGTTGATGTAATTAACCCCCCATTGATCATTCATGCACTAACGGAACCCGGACCTGCTTGATCCCGAGCCATCCAAATTCCCCCACCAAGACAAATAACCAGCCCCCTCCTTGTTTTCCCTCCCTTTGCCACTAACAAACCATAGAAGCACTGGAAGCTCTTTTCAAGAAAATTCAAACGAAACTTGACCTCCAAACAGGATCCTCCAAGCTGGGCCAAGACCACTCGGCGCGTAGCCCCTGGACCGGTTGCTCCCAGTTCCTGCCCACGACGCAGAAGATTATCCAGTTTAGCGACGGCAAGGCACCGAAGCCAACGGACAAGATTGTGTACGTGGCCGGTGCGTTCGACCTGTTCCACGTTGGCCATTTGGACTTTTTGGAAAAGGCCAAAACGTTCGGCGACTATCTGATTGTGGGACTCCACACTGACCCCGTCGTGAACGTATACAAGGGCGGCAACTATCCGATCATGAACCTGCACGAGCGCGTCCTCAGCGTGCTGGCCTGCAAGTACGTCAACGAGGTCGTCATTGGTGCGCCCTACTCGGTCACCAAGGACCTGATGGAGCACTTTAACGTGGATCTGGTGTGTCACGGGCAGACAACGATCGCGCCGGACGTGGGCAATCTGGACCCGTACGCCGTGCCGAAGCAGATGGGCAAATTCATGCTGATTGACTCTGGTGAGTGCTGGATAGTCGATAGTCGTAAGGTTTCAAAATTAATCACAACTTGACCTCCCCCCCCTCCCCGCAGGCAACCCCATCACGACCGAGGACATTGTCGAGCGGATCATCCGGCATCGGCTGGAGTACGAGGCGCGCAACGTCAAGAAGGAGAAGAAGGAGATTGAGGTGTTTGAGGCCATGCAGCGGGTGAAGCTGGCGGAAAAGTGCGGTTGACTACCGGCGGACGACTAAGCGCGCCCGCGACTAGGATGACGACGATCGCCTGGTGCGCGCCCGAAAAAAACCCGTTACAACATGCCAGCAACAAGCAACACACCCCCCGCGAGCGCAGCAGATGAGAGTCAAATTGTAGACAAATTGATTTTATTTTATTTACGCGTAGCACAGTCACCCCCCGGAAGAGGTCAGGACTTTTTTTCGAGGCGAGGATTGTGCTGAAAGGATTCAATTGTGCATAGGTTATTTTGTTAGTTATATTTGTTTTGTGTTTAGTTTTGTATGCTATTTTCTGCATCTTACACAGAGGAAGTTTATATTAATTTATGTGAGCACGGCGCCGTTTGGCACTGATCGTGGAGTAACAAAACTTTTATCTTTTATAATATACACGCAAAAAATCCCAAATATATCGCTGTAAGAATCTCGAAACTGCAACCGTTTATTGAGGAAAAGGAATTAACCTGTAGGATGAAGCCAAAGTTGCTAAAACAAACGCTAACCGCTATGAATTATCCTTTGAGTTTCTCCCTAACCTTGCTGTCGCATTTTTCTTTTAAACTACTTCCGTTCGCAACTTCGACTAAAACAACTTATTTTGCGCGAACGTGAAGAGTTATGTTAAACTGGGAAAAATTCCCCTTGTTTTCATTTGAGCGAAAACGAGTGAAATTAATACCCAAGAAAAGCAAAAATACAATTAGATAAGCTAGATTTGTGTATCAGTGTACAGATTATTAGATTATTAGAAATCGAGAGAACAAGCAACATTCATTCCCGTGGCGAGAAGAGGCATTACTGGTAATATCTCCCGAAAAAAGAGTTTGTGTGATATTAGGAGCCGGAGGAACGGGGAAACGGGTTAACGTAACCTATTTCCCCCTGAAACGGGTAGGTAGATTCAAATTGAAGAAAAAAAACAACACAAACACACACAGCCACGGTGTCACACGCGTGCATAATCAAAAATTGAGAAGCGCAAAGCCCCTATTACTCTTCTTCTCTTTAACACCTAAACTCCCATCCATAAAAATATCCCGCGGACTACCAAGCAAGCGAAAAAAGGTGGAACTCCAACTTTGAACAGCTATATCTCGGCTCCCTGTGGACGGATTTTCGATATCTAAACAGCAAAAGATGCGGACAGATCTCTAGATAATGTTGCTTTTTTGAAAAGTCAAAAATAGAGGCGTTTACCCTAAGTTATTCCCGAAACCATAGGAGCAACTTTTTTTCAGCCCTCTTTTTACTACATGTTTTACATGCAGTTATAAATATTCAATGATAATCTATGTCAAATCCATGCCAGAATGATAGATAATGCTCATTTATTATACTCAAGACCATTTTCGGTCCAATGTGGCCACTTTGGAACCGGTCCCAGGTACTCCGGTGAAACCCGGATTACGCTATATTGTGGAGCATTTTCGGGAATATTTTGGTCAAGGCAACATGCATATCACAGTTCATCATTTTCAATATCAAGCTCATTGGTGATACTCAAGTCCATTTTTGGACCAATCTGGCCACTTTGAAACCGGTCCCGGGGTCTCCGGTAAAACCCAGAATATGGCAAATTACGGGATTATTGGAGGACAATTTTTGACAGGGCAATATGGATGTCAAAGATTATCATTTGCAAAATCAAGCTCATCCATGATCCTCAAAACCACTTTTGGACCAATCTGGCCACTTTGGGATCGGTTCCCGGTACTCCGGTGAAACCCGGAATAAGGCAAATTACGGGATTATTTCTGAATAATTTTTGACAAGGCAATATGGATGCAAAAGACCATCATTTGCAAAATCAAGCTCATCCATGAACCCCAAAACCACGTTTGGACCAATCTGGCCACTTTAGGACCGGTTCCCGGTGCTCCGGTGAAACCCGGAATATGGCAAATTACGGGATTATTTCTGAATAATTTTTGACAAGGCAATATCAATGTCAAAGATTATCATTTGCAAAATCAAGCTCATCCATGAAATCCCAAAACCACTTTTGGACCAATCTGGCCACTTTAAGACCGGTTCCCGGTACTCCGGTGAAACCCGGAATAAGACAAATTACGGGATTATTTCTTAATAATTTTTGACAAGGCAATATGGATGCAAAAGACCATCATTTGCAAAATCAAGCTCATCCATGATCCTCAAAACCACTTTTGGACCAATCTGGCCACTTTGGGATCGGTTCCCGGTACTCCGGTGAAACCCGGAATAAGGCAAATTACGGGATTATTTCTGAATAATTTTTGACAAGGCAATATGGATGCAAAAGACCATCATTTGCAAAATCAAGCTCATCCATGAACCCCAAAACCACGTTTGGACCAATCTGGCCACTTTGGGACCGGTTCCCGGTACTCCGGTGAAACCCGGAATATGGCAAACTACGGGATTATTTGTAAATAATATTTGACAAGGCAATATGGATGTCAAAGATCATCATTTGCAAAATCACGCTCATCCATGAACCCCAAACCCTCTTTTGGACCAATCTGGCCACTTCAGGACCGGTTCCCGGTGCTCCGGTGAAACCCGGAATATGGCAAATTACGGGATTATTTCTGAATAATTTTTGACAAGGCAATATGGATGTCAAAGATCATCATTTGCAAAATCAAGCTCATCCATGATCCCCAAAACCACTTTTGGACCAATCTGGCCACTTTGGGACCGATTCCCGGTACCCGGTGAAACCCGGAATATGGCAAATTACGGGATTTTTCCGAATTATTATTGACAGGGCAATATGGATGTCAAAGTTCATCATGTTCAAAATTTAGCTCATCCATGATACCCAAACCCTCTTTTGGACCGATCTGGCCACTTTGGGACCGGTTCCCGGTACTGTGGTGAAACCTTGATTACGCTCTATTGTTGAGCATTATTGGGAATATTTTGGTCGAGGCAACATGCATATCAAATTTCAAAATTTTCAAAATCAAGCTCATTCGTGATTCTCAAGACCATTTATCTACCAATCTGGCCACTTTGGAACCGGTCCCGGAATCTCCACTGAAACCCGGAATAAGGCAAATTACGGGATTATTGCAGGTCAATTTTTGACAGGGCAATATGGATGTCATAGTTCATCATAATCAAAATTAAGCTCATCCCTGATCCCCAAACCGGTTTCGGTTCCCAACATTCCGGTGAAACCCGGAATATGGCAAATTAGTGGATTATTTTTAATAATTTTTGACAGGACAATATGGATGTCAAAATGTATAGTTTTCAAGATCAATCTCAACCACGAATGCAATTTCTTTTTTTTTCGATATGGCTATTTTGGCAGATGACTGCGGCAATACCAAGATTTTTTTCAAATAACGGGGCTCTTTCAGCAAAAAAAAAAATTACTAGCCAATGTGGATGTCAAAATGAAATATGATGAACTTGTAAACTCAAATTGGCTGATCAAAAATTGCTCTAAAAAATTGCAACAATCCCGTAATTTGCCATAATCCGGTTTTCACTGGAGTACCGGAAACCGGTCCTGAAGTGGCCAGTTTGTTTTAAAAGTGGTTTTGGAGATCATGGATGAGCTAAATTTTGAATATGATGAACTCTGAAATCCATATTGCCCTGTGTAAAATTATTCAGAAATAATCCCGTAAATTGCCTTATTCCGGGTTTCACAGGAGTACCGGGAACCGGTCCTAAAGTGGCCAGATTGGTCCAAACGTGGTTTTGAGGATCATGGATGAGCTTGATTTTGCAAATGATAATCTTTGACATCCATATTGCCTTGTCAAAAATTATTCAGAAACAATCCCGTAATTTGCAATAGTCCGGGTTTCACAGGAGTACCGGGAACCGGTCCCAAAGTGGCCAGATTGGTCCAAAAGAGGTTTTGGGGATCATGGATGAGCTTGATTTTGCAAATGATGGTCTTTGACATCCATATTGCCTTGTCAAAAATTATTCAGAAATAATCCCGTAATTTGCCTTATTCCGGGTTTCACCGGAGTACCGGGAACCGGTCCCAAAGTGGCCAGATTGGTCCAAAAGTGGTTTTGAGGATCATGGATGAGCTTGATTTTGCAAATGATAATCTTTGACATTGATATTGCCTTGTCAAAAATTATTCAGAAATAATCCCGTAATTTGCCATATTCCGGGTTTCACCGGAGCACCGGGAACCGGTCCTAAAGTGGCCAGATTGGTCCAAACGTGGTTTTGAGGATCATGGATGAGCTTGATTTTGCAAATGATAATCTTTGACATCCATATTGCCTTGTCAAAAATTATTCAGAAACAATCCCGTAATTTGCCATAGTCCGGGTTTCACCGGAGTACCGGGAACCGATCCCAAAGTGGCCAGATTGGTCCAAAATTGGTTTTGAGGATCATGGATGAGCTTGATTTTGCAAATGATAATCTTTGACATCCATATTGCCTTGTCAAAAATTATTCAGAAACAATCTCGTAATTTGCCATAGTCCGGGTTTCACAGGAGTACCGGGAACCGGTCCCAAAGTGGCCAGATTGGTCCAATAGAGGTTTTGGAGATCATGGATGAGCTTGATTTTGCAAATGATAATCTTTTACATCCATATTGCCTTGTCAAAAATTATTCAGAAACAATCTCGTAATTTGCCATAGTCCGGGTTTCACAGGAGTACCGGGAACCGGTCCCAAAGTGGCCAGATTGGTCCAAAAGAGGTTTTGGAGATCATGGATGAGCTTGATTTTGCAAATGATAATCTTTGACATCCATATTGCCTTGTCAAAAATTATTCAGAAATAATCCCGTAATTTGCCATATTCCGGGTTTCACCGGAGCACCGGGAACCGGTCCTAAAGTGGCCAGATTGGTCCAAAAGTGGTTTTGGGGTTCATGGATGAGCGTGATTTTGCAAATGATGGTCTTTTGCATCCATATTGCCTTGTCAAAAATTATTCAGAAACAATCCCGTAATTTGCCATAGTCCGGGTTTCACAGGAGTACCGGGAACCGGTCCCAAAGTGGCCAGATTGGTCCAAAAGAGGTTTTGAGGATCATGGATGAGCTTGATTTTGCAAATGATAATCTTTGACATTGATATTGCCTTGTCAAAAATTATTCAGAAATAATCCCGTAATTTGCCATATTCCGGGTTTCACCGGAGCACCGGGAACCGGTCCTAAAGTGGCCAGATTGGTCCAAACGTGGTTTTGAGGATCATGGATGAGCTTGATTTTGCAAATGATAATCTTTGACATCCATATTGCCTTGTCAAAAGTTATTCAGAAACAATCCCGTAATTTGCCATAGTCCGGGTTTCACCGGAGTACCGGGAACCGGTCCCAAAGTGGCCAGATTGGTCCAAAATTGGTTTTGAGGATCATGGATGAGCTTGATTTTGCAAATGATAATCTTTGACATCCATATTGCCTTGTCAAAAATTATTCAGAAACAATCTCGTAATTTGCCATAGTCCGGGTTTCACAGGAGTACCGGGAACCGGTCCCAAAGTGGCCAGATTGGTCCAAAAGAGGTTTTGGAGATCATGGATGAGCTTGATTTTGCAAATGATAATCTTTTACATCCATATTGCCTTGTCAAAAATTATTCAGAAACAATCTCGTAATTTGCCATAGTCCGGGTTTCACAGGAGTACCGGGAACCGGTCCCAAAGTGGCCAGATTGGTCCAAAAGAGGTTTTGGAGATCATGGATGAGCTTGATTTTGCAAATGATAATCTTTGACATCCATATTGCCTTGTCAAAAATTATTCAGAAATAATCCCGTAATTTGCCATATTCCGGGTTTCACCGGAGCACCGGGAACCGGTCCTAAAGTGGCCAGATTGATCCAAAAGTGGTTTTGGGGTTCATGGATGAGCGTAATTTTGCAAATGATGGTCTTTTGCATCCATATTGCCTTGTCAAAAATTATTCAGAAATAATCCCGTAATTTGCCTTATTCCGGGTTTCACCGGAGTACCGGGAACCGGTCCCAAAGTGGCCAGATTGGTCCAAAAGTGGTTTTGAGGATCATGGATGAGCTTGATTTTGCAAATGATAATCTTTTACATCCATATTGCCTTGTCAAAAATTATTCAGAAACAATCCCGTAATTTGCCATAGTCCGGGTTTCACAGGAGTACCGGGAACCGGTCCCAAAGTGGCCAGATTGGTCCAAAAGAGGTTTTGAGGATCATGGATGAGCTTGATTTTGCAAATGATAATCTTTTACATCCATATTGCCTTGTCAAAAATTATTCAGAAATAATCCCGTAATTTGCCATATTCCGGGTTTCACCGGAGCACCGGGAACCGGTCCTAAAGTGGCCAGATTGGTCCAAACGTGGTTTTGGGGTTCATGGATGAGCTTGATTTTGCAAATGATGGTCTTTTGCATCCATATTGCCTTGTCAAAAATTATTCAGAAATAATCCCGTAATTTGCCTTATTCCGGGTTTCACCGGAGTACCGGGAACCGGTCCCAAAGTGGCCAGATTGGTCCAAAAGTGGTTTTGAGGATCATGGATGAGCTTGATTTTGCAAATGATAATCTTTGACATCCATATTGCCCTGTCAAAAATTGTCCTCCAATAATCCCGTAATTTGCCATATTCTGGGTTTTACCGGAGACCCCGGGACCGGTTTCAAAGTGGCCAGATTGGTCCAAAAATGGACTTGAGTATCACCAATGAGCTTGATATTGAAAATGATGAACTGTGATATGCATGTTGCCTTGACCAAAATATTCCCGAAAATGCTCCACAATATAGCGTAATCCGGGTTTCACCGGAGCACCGGGAACCGGTCCTAAAGTGGCCAGATTGGTCCAAACGTGGTTTTGAGGATCATGGATGAGCTTGATTTTGCAAATGATAATCTTTGACATCCATATTGCCTTGTCAAAAATTATTCAGAAACAATCCCGTAATTTGCCATAGTCCGGGTTTCACAGGAGTACCGGGAACCGGTCCCAAAGTGGCCAGATTGGTCCAAAAGTGGTTTTGGGATTTCATGGATGAGCTTGATTTTGCAAATGATAATCTTTGACATTGATATTGCCTTGTCAAAAATTATTCAGAAATAATCCCGTAATTTGCCATATTCCGGGTTTCACCGGAGTACCGGGAACCGGTCGTAAAGTGGCCAGATCGGTCCAAACGTGGTTTTGGGGTTCATGGATGAGCTTGATTTTGCAAATGATGGTCTTTTGCATCCATATTGCCTTGTCAAAAATTATTCAGAAATAATCCCGTAATTTGCCATATTCCGGGTTTCACCGGAGTACCGGGAACCGGTCCCAAAGTGGCCAGATTGGTCCAAAAGTGGTTTTGAGGATCATGGATGAGCTTGATTTTGCAAATGATAATCTTTGACATCCATATTGCCCTGTCAAAAATTGTCCTCCAATAATCCCGTAATTTGCCATATTCTGGGTTTTACCGGAGACCCCGGGACCGGTTTCAAAGTGGCCAGATTGGTCCAAAAATGGACTTGAGTATCACCAATGAGCTTGATATTGAAAATGATGAACTGTGATATGCATGTTGCCTTGACCAAAATATTCCCGAAAATGCTCCACAATATAGCGTAATCCGGGTTTCACCGGAGTACCTGGGACCGGTTCCAAAGTGGCCACATTGGACCGAAAATGGTCTTGAGTATAATAAATGAGCATTATCTATCATTCTGGCATGGATTTGACATAGATTATCATTGAATATTTATAACTGCATGTAAAACATGTAGTAAAAAGAGGGCTGAAAAAAAGTTGCTCCTATGGTTTCGGGAATAACTTAGGGTAAACGCCTCTATTTTTGACTTTTCAAAAAAGCAACATTATCTAGAGATCTGTCCGCATCTTTTGCTGTTTAGATATCGAAAATCCGTCCACAGGGAGCCGAGATATAGCTGTTCAAAGTTGGAGTTCCACCTTTTCCTCGAGCATGGGAGTTTAGGTGTTAAAAAGTTAACTTTGAAAAAGTAAATGCTAAACTCTCCTTTTAGTCGGCTGAAAAGCAGTAGAAAAAAAACCTCAAATTATGAGCGCGCGGCTTTCGTTGAAACTTTGATCGCTGGGACATGGTCCCAGCGGTTGGAGTTTTAAGGGGGGTCGTGCCGTAGGTTCTTAATCGCGACTACTTAAACTATTGTGTTATCAATCAAGATTTTGTAACGTTTCTTAAGGCAAAAATATAAAACACTTACGCTTCTATGAAAATAATCGACTTTTAGTATGTTTATAAAATTGAGAAATTCTGTTTTTGGTCACGGGTAAGTAGGGAAAATTCTCATATTTTTGGCAGCTTGCTCCTGAATCCATCAAATTAGCTGATTTTCACTATTGAAACAACTTATTTTGCACAACTTTTTATAGAAACTTGCTATCTCACTTCCTATAGAGCTTATTATCACTCGATTGAAAACGCTTTTTATGAGCTGTAATTGAATGTCAAAGTGCTGATATGGCAACATTAAAGGCACGCTGGAATTAGATGCTGTTCCCATACACAGTAAAAAATAGTGTCAATTTGGCAGATGCAATTTTGGAAGGTTGAACACGACCTCTTCAATGTTGTAATTTTACCTCAACTTACTGGAGCGAATCACCCATAGGGTTAAAGTACCACTAATAAAATCAACAGCAACAAAAATTCGAATTTGTTGAGATCGTTCTTATTTGTCTCTAATTATTTTACTGCATTTTAATTTTTATTAAATTTTCGTCGGTGAAGTATGCCATCAAACCCTTTCCCCTTCCAAATCCGGATATCTAGGAGTTCTCAGGCATCTCTATAGGATATCCAATCATCACATCCCTCCCCACTTCCCCTGTCAGTTGCAAAGTAACCGCCGATCTTACAAGTCGCATTCTCAACGCCAGTCCGCAGTTTGTGTGCGCGTTGCCGCTTTTTTAAAATGTGCACCGTAGACAAAAACAGCGTGGTTCTGGTTTTTTGTCAACTCCAAACCCAACCAAGCCCAAAACTTGTAAAAAAAATCCTCACAGACCTTCAAGTAAACCAAGATAACTTGCGAGCATTGCAATTATGCAATAGAAGAAGAATAGCCGTGTTGCAGTTCGCCGACTCAGCAGTGGCCTCGTCCATCATCGACAAACCTCTGGTATATCAGGGTTGCAAAATCCCGATTTACCTGGACAACAACGCTACGGAAGTTCGTGTGCTTGACCTACCTCTAGGCATAAGCAATGACGACGTAGTAAAAGTGATTAGTAAATACGGCGAAATTTTGACCATCGCCAACGACCGCTGGATTAACTTTTCCCAGGAATCCCAAATGGAGTTCGGAACCTGTGGATGTTGCTGAAACAGCCAACGCCGAAATCAATCACTGTAAACAATGCTGCTGTAACAGTGACGATTATAGGCAAAAAATCACTCTGGTAACAATGTTCTACAAAGTTGTAGAGCAGACAATTACAAAAATTTTGATATATAGACATAAGGGGTTTGCTTAAAAACATCACGAGTTATCGCGATTTTACGAAAAAAAAGTTTTGAAAAAGTTGGTCGTCATTGATCATGGCCGTTCATGGTTACCCTTGACAGACACAGACGACAAAACAAAGAAAAACGCAAAAAGTAACTTTTTCAAAACTTTTTTTCGTAAAATCGCGATAACTCGTGATGTTTTAAAGCAAACCCCTTATGTCTATATATCAAAATTTTTGTAATTGTCTGCTCTACAACTTTGTAGAACATTGTTACACTCTAAAAAATAACCCTGCAAAGTTAGAAAAAACACGAAATTTTAAAATGAAAATTTTTGTTCTAAATGAAAAAATGACCCTTCTGGGTCAATGTAGATTCGAAAAGTACATTAAATTTCCCATTTAATGACATGTTCCAAAAATTTTTACAGTCGTGTAACGGAAAATGGGAGAATTGTTAAAACTTTTTTAGTGTTTTTTTTCGATGAAAAATGCGTTTTTTCGGAATTCTGAGTAGGGGAACAGCATCTTATTCCAGCGTGCCTCTAATGTTGGCAGGTCAGAACTTTGACATTCAATTAAAGCTAATTAAAAGCGTTTTCAACAGAAATCGAGTAATAAATAGCTCATTAAGAAGTGAGCAAGCAAGTTTCTATCAAAAGTTTTGCAAAATTAGTTGTTTAAATAGTGAAAATTAGCTAATTAGATGGAGTTAAGAGCGAGTACTTAACCTGCCAAATATACGAGAATTTCCCCTACGCTATCAAATCGGGCATCTAATTTTACATAAAAGTCCCTTTGACACCAAATTTCTATCTCATCACCGTTTCAGGCTGCAAATTATTGAAAAACACCTCTTTTTTCGCATGTTCAAAAATGGAAGGGATCGTACCGCCCCTCCGTCACGAGATATCAAAAAACGGATCTCGGATTCGTGATCAGGGACAAAAGTTACCCCTTAGGACAAAGTTTCACGCAAATCGAAGAGGGGTCGGGGCAACTTTTCACGATTTCGTGTGAGTTGGTAGAGAATTACACCCATTCAAACATTAAATCAAGCTCATAGTTAAGTAAAGAGGAAGGTTTTTCCAAGGGCGACAACCT
Organism: Culex pipiens pallens; assembly: GCF_016801865.2. NCBI lineage: Eukaryota > Metazoa > Arthropoda > Insecta > Diptera > Culicidae > Culex > Culex pipiens. Next base: position 52,220,219 of record NC_068938.1, read on the forward strand.
ACGGCCTGGTCCTGCATTAGAAAATCCAATAATGTCTCAATATTGGCATCGTGCAGACGATAAACGCCCAACAGGGAGGGCATCGTTGCGTATCTTCCTAAATTGAAAAAGATCAAACGTGCATATTGTGCATATGTAATCTAAAACCATAAAGCCCAATTTGCAGGTTTCATTATCAACTAGTTGCGAGACAATGTTGTGATCTTGCAGAAAAATGAGCAATTGAAATAAGCATCCCTCCCTCGCAAAGCGCTTTACGCCACAACCAGCCATTTACCTTCGGGTGGTCGCGCTTAAATCGTTGGCGCGCGCGCTTTTGGACAGGTGGAGACATCTATTGTTTGTTGCCCCCATCATTGGCGAGCACCGTGCGTGCGTGGGTGACTTACCTGCTGTGAGCTTCCTCCCATCATCATTGATCATCATCATCACCATTTCCATATGGAAAATGAGAGTGAAAATTCAACTCTCGCTCGACTTGTGGTTAGTCTTGTTCTAGATTCGATTGAAGTTGGTCGCCCGCGATCCGCGAGTGTGCTTTTTGGACTGGCTATAAAATTTAAAAAAATTCAAAATGTGGAAGATGATTAGCAGATTCAACAACGCCAACGGTGGAATCCGGCTGCAACTGCTGTTTTGCATTCTAACAATCAGTCTGGAACTGCAACAAGTTTACGGTAAAAGTGAAAGTGATTTGGAAGGGTAGTTTTTGGCTGAACAGCCAGTCGTTGCCGGCTAAAAGTTGTTTTTGACAATGGACACTTTTTTTTCGGCGAGGTAGTTAATGACTGCACTTAGAATTGGTGCTCCAAAACGAGGCCAACCGAAACCATTTGTGAAAAGAGGACATAGTGAAATGTGTTTTTATACGGACTGTGTCAGGAATTGTGGGGATTGTTATGAAAAGTGAAGAAAAAATAGTGAATGGGAATTTTGTTTTAACTGCCACCTGACATTTGCGGAATGAATGCAGAAATAATGCTCCGATATAGAATTTTGTCTTGAATATAAAAAAAATATCACATGTTTATAGAAACGAGATTAAAGCAATCAAGTATAAAAACATTTCAGATTCTGCCAAAAATCTTAGAAATAAGAATGAAACTATTTTTTGCGCATTTAAATCAACTAAATTATTTTAAAAAATCGAAGCGTTGATGCAAAAGGTTCAATCCACTTCCAAAAATGTGAAAAATTTAAATTACATTTTCTGTTCAAGTTAAAATTGGGAAGATTCAAGGAAGATCTGTTCAAAGTTGAAAATAATACTGTTGGATCTAACCGGGACGTGGTGTAGGGGCAAGCGTGGTTGCCTCTCACCCAGTCGGCCTGGTTCGATCCCAGACGGTCCCGGTGGCATTTTTCGAGACGAGATTTGTCTGACCACGCCTTCCGTCGGACGGGAAGTAAATGTTGGCCCCGGACTAACCTAAAGGCTAGGTCGTTAGCTCAGTCCATGTGTAGGAGTCGTCTCCCTGGGTCCTGCCTCGGTGGAGTCGCTTGTAGGCAGTTGTACTCACAATCCAAAGGTCGTCAGTTCGAATCCCGGGGTGGATGGAAGCTAAGGTGTAAAAAGAGGTTTGCAACTGCCTCAACAATCAAGCCTTCGAACACCTAGTTTCGAGTAGGAATCTCGCAATCGAGAACGCCAAGGCAATGCTGTAGAGCCAAGCTTCCCTGCACCGTGCGGTACACGCGGTTCAACTGTACCTCGGGTTTGCTTTGCGCCTGCTTTGTTCGGTTTACACCCGTACCCGACTCACACGAACCGAGGGTATTTTGGTTCATCGTACCAGCACACCACGACACCTTCGGTTTGCCGCGTCGGTTTTGTGTCTGGCACTCACCCATGGCATGAACCCGGTATATGAGCCAAGGTGCTTCACTCGTTACGAGCCGAGGGACGTGCCGTGGTACGCGCTGGCGGTACAAAACGGGTTCAATACCACGACACGTACCACGGCACGCTGTGTTCATGCCATGGGTGAGTGCCAGACACAAAACCGATGGGGCGAGCCGAGAGTGTCGTGGTGCGCTGGTACGATGTACCAAGATACCAATACAAAAATGGGTTCAGGCACGTACCGAAGCTAGAAAACCAAACCCGCGGTGTGCGTTGGCACTGGCGCATGGGAAGCTTGTGTAGAGCGAATAATTTGATTTTTTTTATTTGATTCGTTTGAGATGGAATGAATTCCCATCCTTTTTTGTTATTGTTGGAAAATCGGAGAGCAAAATATTTAAGTTTGATATATTTGAGTTTGATATATTTGATATATTTCATTTTAAATATTAGCATTTCTCTAGATTTTCCCAAAATGCAAAGATTTTCATGAAACTTTTTCCATTGATTCCTTTTGTTTGAATGATTTGATTCTTCATACAAGTCTCTATACAAATTTGGGGACTGTAAAAAAACATGAAAATATGTAAAAATCTGTGTCTCTAGAAAGGATTTCATTTTATTTTAAACATTTTATCACATAAACTCAATTTTGACAAAAAAAAATTCCAAATAAGTGTCCAACCTCCTTAAAAAAAAATTCGATAAGTTATGATTTTTTTTACAATTTTGCTTTTGTTGATCCGACCTTTGGTTGCTGAAATTCATTCTTGCAAAGATAAAAAAAGATCAAAAATTTGACATTAAAAAATAATTGATGATATCTAGGAAACCATTGATCCAATTTTCAATGTTAAAAGTGAAACCTCGGTGAAAATTTCTCAACACCCAAAAAAAATCAGATTTTTTTTAATCTTGACTTTTATTTTAAAAGGGGCCTAAATCATATTATTATATTGTGTATTTTTTATATCTTTCAATACCACTTAAATAGTAGTTTATGCAACAAGTTGCAAAAAGAGGATTTTTTCAGCACGAGTCGTACATTTATCTAACGAGGTTCACCGAGTTAGATAAATACGACGAGTGATGAAAAATCAAGTTTTGTAACGAGTTCCATACAACGTTTTTTGCAATTCCAAAAAACACCCTTTGGACAGAATTATAGGACAAATGTCCATGCATTGACTCAATGAATCGTTCAAATCAAAAAAATGTTGAAAAGTATAACTTTTCCTAACAAGTGCTGAAAAGTTCAACTTTTCAGCATCCATTTCAGTGCTGAAAAGTAGAACTTTTCAGCATTTGTTTTGAGAAGGGTTACTATTCGATTCTGTTATTTTTGGTACAGAAAAGTAGGCTGTTTCGTCGTTCAAGAATGACAGGAAAAGTAAGTAGTTTCACGACGGAATTGCAAAAATATATTTAAAGCCCAATCTCAACATAACCTGCATTAATTTTGTTTTCAAAAATTAGGCAAAATAAAATTACTTATAATGCAAAAAAGTTGTACCAGCAAACGAAATTCGTCGAAATATTATTTTTTGAACCATAGATCAGTGATTAACTTTAAACTTGAAAAAAATAATACTTCTGAGCAATTCCAGTTCAAATCGGGATTTTTTTGGTACTTTTGTACCCGACCCTCTCCGATTTCAATGAAACTTTATAGACGTGTTATCTTAGGACTTTATAGGAGACATTTTTGTGTATATGGAGCCAATTGTACTCGGAAATAACATTTTAAAAGGGCGTTAGTTATTTAAATATTTGTGTAGTATGTAATTTAAAAATTATTATATCTCAAAGCCGTTGCATCGTATCAAAAAGTGGTCCAAGACAAACTTGTAGGAAATTGGACGGGCTTTCTGAAAACAAATACACTGAAACAAAAATTCAAGCCGCTTTTATGAGATTTTTAGAATTTTAAGCTTATGAGTTAAATTTTAAGGTGCATCAATCGGATTCAAACGTTATTTAGAACTTCCGAACCCTCGTCAAATGGACAAGGACGTTCTTCAGGGCGGGGCTTGTCGACTCAAGCTGAGGGACCTCGCGCTCGGCTAGCCAACGCAGAAATGGGTCACCGAAGCTCAGCAGAGCTAACACCTTCCAAATGCCTATGCGAGTTATTTGCATGTTATAGAATATAGATCTAAAAAAAAAATACATGGAAACAACTCAATTTGTAAGAAGCGGCCGCGTGGTCCCGTTTGGTTGGTTGAACACACACACACACACACACACATGTTAAATTTTAAGGTGATCTCATGATTTTTTTCGTTCAATTTTTTTGAGGAGCCTACACAGAAAAAAATATGTGAATTTACTCGACACGGAAAAAAATAATCACATGTAAACTCAGTTGATGTAAACTTGAGATTCGATGTAAACGGTTGAATCACACGTAAAATCATGTTTTTTACGTATAACTTGTTGCAAATTTACATCAAATTGCATGTAAATTTAAATGTTCAATGACGTGCAAAAGTGTTACATCATAAATGATGTAACATTCGGAAATATTTTTTTGTGTGTAGATGTCACAAAAAGACTCACGAAAAATGCAGGATGGTATGTCTATCCTAAAATACAAAAATCATATACTAAAACTGTTTTTTTTAAAGTGGTCTAAACGTCAAAATTTTCAAAAACCGATAGTAGGAATCGATTCTGTAGACATAAAAGTCTCCATATTGACCATTGTCCTATGTCCAATCCTTGTAAAGATACTGCGGTTTTAAAAATAAAAATGATGAAAAAAATGGTTTTAGACTTGATTTTTCAATCTCGTAAATATTTTTACCGGAGAGCTAGTCCAATTTCTCACAAGTTTGTTTTTGACAGCATTTCAATTGGATGTGAAGGCTTACAGATATAAGCTTTATTACATAGCTCATAACTGAAAATAGAATATTTTTTTCAGTGTGGTAGAAACCTGGATATTAAATAAGCCTACGTAAATATAGAGTTATCTACACACAAAAAAAAATCCGAATGTTACATCATTTATGATGTAACACTTTTGTACTTCATTTAACATTTAAATTCAAATGCAATTTGATGTAAATTTGCAACAAATTAAACGTAAAAACATGATTTTACGTGTGAACCAACCGTTTACGTCGAACCTCACGTTTACATCAACTGAGTTTACATTAATTTTTCCCGTGTCGAGTAAATTCACATATTCACATGAATTGCGTGTACGTACACGAAAAAGATTGAGGTTAAATTTTGTACCCTCCAGCAAAACAAATGGCGTGCTAGTGTGTGTGAGATCGGGCTTAGATAATTCTTTTAAAACGAGTCAAAGACAAACTTATGAGAAATTGGACGTTAAAAATATTTACGGTACTGAAAAATAGAATAGAAATGGGCAAAAACCACCAAAAATCTTTTTTTTCATCATTTATATTTTTAAAACCACTGTGGTTTTGAAAAAGTAATCTGGATTTCTCTTTTTTTGTAAAATTCACCTCATATTTTGAGAAGATTTGAGTTTTTTTTTTTCAAATCCCCTGAAATCTTTTCTTCTAGCACATTCCATCGTGGAAAGCGAATCCACCGGAACCAGCAACTCGGCAGCGTTCCGCGGAGGAACGACAGCTTCCGGCTACGAACCCAAGTCCTTCTACCGGATCAGCTGCCCGGGCCAAAGCGAGTGCGTCCCACTGGCCGATTGTCCCGAGTTGTTGCTGGAAACGGCCCGCCAGTGCTACCGGGGGGACTTTTCCCTTTCGTGCGGGGTGAACGAGCTGGAACCGCACGTGTGTTGCCCGAGGACACCGAACCGGTTCGACGACGACCGGAACGGCGAGAACGTTGGTTGTGGCAAGAGTATCGTCCAGGGTGACTACTACAACGGGCTGGGAGCGTTCCCGTTTGTGGCGCGGATCGGGTTCAAGAGTAAGTTGGGGAGTTCTAGATCTCGGGGTCAGTTTTGGCCGAAGGTTGTCAGACCAAGTAGCAGATCATATGGGTTACACGTGGTTATGTAAATCAGAGCTCAAATTGCCGCTGAATAATTGCCATTTTACAACGGTTTTCTCTATTGTGTGAAGCTAGGAACTTCATTGAACATTAGACCACCATAATTCACTGCCGTGATGGCTGGCATGCCCGGCATGGGCTTTGTTGTCTGCTGGAATGTTGACCGGTAAATTTGCATAACTGTATCATGTCAACAGTGAATTTATGGTCTATTGACGGAATTAGGTGCAATTAAATTTGCGTTTTATGTGTTTTGTTTTTCAGACAATATTTCCTAGATTTTTTTTAAATAGTTTTATCCAACTTGTTTTTCAAGATTTTTACAACTTTTGATGGTATCTATAAATTTGTGCATAAATAATCAAGTCTTAAGACAAGACTGAATCTTGAAGACTCATACTTTTGACACTTTACAAACAAAGTTCCTTATAAATCATTATCAGCTCTAGAACTACATTTTGTTCTTTTAAACTGTATTAACACAATATTCAAATATTCTTTTCTTCTTAGATAATAGCATGATCTTGAAAATAATACTCTTAATCAGGATTTTGGAATACAATGAACATTATCAAAATTTGAAACCAAATCAAAACAAAGATTTTAGTCACGCTCTGAAGTATATAATTTGTATCATTTTCACAGTCTGTTTACTGCAATCTTTCATCGCATATTTTCCCAAACCATTTTCGCCAGATACCAAAACAGGATCGTTCATCTATCCGTGCTCCGGTTCAATCATCGCCCGCCAGATAATTCTAACGTCCGCCCACTGCGCCCTGGCCAAAGCGGACAGCCATCGACTGTAAGTATCTGTAACTTTTTCCCCCCTAGTCCTACTATCTAATAAAATATGTCATGACCAACCGTCGCGATCGTTGCGTAACGTGCAAATAATTGTAACGGTGGCGACCCAGTCACATGGAAAATTTGCGCGATCGTTCGTTATGATCTACATCAAAGAGTGGGGTGTAAAGGGAAAACCCCCCGAAGCCCATTTTCAAGGTTGATGGGGATTTAAGTACAGCCTCCGACAAACTGGGAGATCGCCATCAGAGCGCGCTGTCACGAAATCGATTCTAAACGCTTTGCATTGATGTCCGTCCATGTTGTTGTTTTCAGGTCTTCGGTGAGAATTGGGGACTACGACACACGCACCGATCCGGACTGCGGAAATACCGGGTTCTGCGCACCGGCAGCCATTAATCACGCCGTCAGCCAAATTATTGTCCACCCGGATTATGTGGACGGGCAGTATCACCATGACATTGCACTGCTGATTCTGCGATCTCCCATCAACTACACAGGTAACAATTTGGAATCAAACCTTTCAAAAATAGTTTTAAATTTTAAACATTTCTACTATTTCATGAAAATTAATATTTAAAAAAATATCCTGTTAACCACGTCGTGTTGGAATTACCATTATCATGCCTTACTTTTTTGCTCATCTCTTTAAATCAAATTTTAGGTCTGTTTTAGAATCAAAAAAATGTGGCGATGATTCAATTTGTAATGCAATTTACGCAGCTTTTTTTATATCGCATTTTAAGTAAATTCGAGCTAAAAAAATATTTTGTTTACTTTTTCGAATTACAACGCTTTGTGTTATCAGTAGAGTTAGTGAAATTTCACGATTTCGCGGACAGCGTGAAATCCGCGATATTTTGCTTTGTCCGGAAAATCCCGTAAAATTTTATGTTTGTGTGAAAATGTTACGATTTTTCTCAAAATATAATATCAAACCCAAAAAGGAATAAAAATAATGTTATGAACAACTGTAAAATTGAGCAAGTGAATGCCCTGGTTTAATTACTAATATAGGGTTAGTTTACGGGAGCGAATGACCCATTGCAAAGTTCGCCTAATAAAATAGACAGCAACATAGGGTTAGTGATTTTTGACGATTTCGTAGACGGCGTGAAATTCGTGAAATTTATCAATTTTCCAAACCATTTTTTTAAATAACTACTTAATAAATATTTCATCCAAAAGAGTATTAAGAAAAAAAAATTAAAAAAATAAAAAAATAAAAATTTTTTTTATTAGATTTCAATTAAAAAGATGAATATCTATATATATAAAAAATTTCGACGGTTTTGTTCGAACGCGAATCAATTCAACACGGCACGTCAGATCGAGGTGGTCTTTGTTGCGTTGGGTTCGTATAAGTCCAAGGAAGGTTCTTACGCCAAAAAGTAACAAATTTGGCCACTCTGGAACCGATTCCGGAAAATCTGCAGATTGTATGGGAAAAGCTACGTAAAATCAAATTTTGATCACAGGAGGCTGAATAAGCAAAAATGTTAAAAACGTCAACAAACGAAAAAAGGCAGAACGAAGTTTGTCGGGTAAGGCTTGTATATATATATGAGCAGTTCTCTACGGAATCGGTCTTTTTTCTTTAATTTTAATTTTTGTATTTTTTAATCCGGCTGAAACTTTGTTGGTGCCTTCGGTATGCCCAAAGAAGCCATTTTGCATCATTAGTTTGTCCATATAATTTTCCATACAAATTTGGAAGCTGTCCATACAAAAATGATGTATGAAAATTCAAAAATCTGTATCTTATGAAGGAATTTTTTGATCGATTTGGTGTCTTCGGCAAAGTTGTAGGTATGGATATGGACTACACTGAAAAAAAATGATACACTGTAAAAAAAAATTGGTGATTTTTTTATTTAACTTTTTATCACTAAAACTTGATTTGCAAAAAAACACTATTTTTAATTTTTTTTATTTTTTGATATGTTTTAGGGGACATAAAATGCCAACTTTTCAGAAATTTCCAGGTTGTGCAAAAAATCTTTGACCGAGTTATGAATTTTTGAATCAATACTGAATTTTTCAAAAAATCGAAATATTGGTCGCAAAAGTTTTTCAACTTCATTTTTCGATGTAAAATCAAATTTGCAATCAAAAAGTACTTTAGTAAAATTTTGATAAAGTGCACCGTTTTCAAGTTAAATCCATATTTAGGTGACTTTTTTGAAAAAAGTCGCAGTTTTCCATTTTTTAAAATTAGTGCACATGTTTGCACACTTTTGAAATAAATATTTTTGAAAAGCTGAGAAAATTCTCTATATTTTGCTTCTTGGGACTTTGTTGATACGACCTTTAGTTGCTGAGATATTGCAATGCAAAGGTTTAAAAACAGGAAAATTGATGTTTTCTAAGTCTCAACCAAACAGCCCATCATTTTTCAATGTCGATATCTCAGCAAGTAATGGTCCGATTTTCAATGTTAATATATGAAACATTTGTGAAATTTTCCGATCTTTTCGAAAACAATATTTTCAAAATTTTCAAGTCAAGACTAACATTTCAAAAGGGCCAAACATTAAATATTACGCCCTTTTAAAATGTTAGTCTTGGTTTAAAATTTTTGAAAATATTGTTTTCGAAAAGATCGGAAAATTTCACAAATGTTTCATATATTAACATTGAAAATCGGACCATTACTTGCTGAGATATCGACATTAGAAAATGGTGGGTTGTTTGGGTGAGATTTAAAAAACATCAATTTTCCTGTTTTTAAACCTTTGCATTGCCATATCTCAGCAACCAAAGGTCGTATCAACAAAGTCCCAAGAAGCAAAATATAGAGAATTTTCTCAGCTTTTCAAAAATATTTATTTCAAAAGTGTGCAAACAAGTGCACTAATTTTAAAAAATGGAAAACTGCGACTATTTTCAAAAAAGTCAGCTAAATATGGATTTAACTTGAAAACGGTGCACTTTATCAAAATTTTACTAAAGTACTTTTTGATTGCAAATTTGATTTTACATCGAAAAATGAAGTTTAAAAATTTTTGCGACCAATATTTCGATTTTTTGAAAAAATCAGTATTGATTCAAAAATTCATAACTCGGTTAATGATTTTTTGCACAACCTGGAAATTTCTGAAAAGTTGGCATTTTATGTCCTCTAAAACATATCAAAAAATAAAAAAAATTAAAAATAGTGTTTTTTTGCAAATCAAGTTTTAGTGATAAAAAGTTAATTAAAAAAATCACCAATTTTTTTTTTACAGTGTATCATTTTTTTTTTCAGTGTAGTCTGTATCCATACCTACAACTTTGCCGAAGACACCAAATCGATCAAAAAAATCCTTCAAAAGATACAGATTTTTGAATTTTCATACATCATTTTTGTATGGACAGCTGCCAAATTTGTATGGAAAATTATATGGACAAACTAATGATGCAAAATGGCTTCTTTGGGCATACCGAAGGCACCAAAAAAGTTTCAGTCGGATTAAAAAATACAAAAAAAATCGAATGACCGAAATCCTAGAGAACTGCTCATATGTCAAGTTGATATGAACCATTTGAAGAAATGTTCAGATTTTTGAGTTTTTTAGAAACTAACTAAATTTAGTAATATTTTCATTCGCTGTATTAAAAATTTTACTGCTATTTTATTTGAAAGGTATAGTTTTGAAAGAAATTAAAAGAATCAAGCTTTGTTTTATTCAAAATAAAATGAAGAGTATTTTTTATCTTTGGAATCACATTTTAAAAACATTTTATTTATTTTTGGGCCTGTTTAATTTTAACGATATTTGTTTATTTGGGTGGATGATTCACGTGAAAGTTAAAAGTGCTACTTTTTTGTTTTGTTTTCTCATTTAGAATAGAAATTTAGATTTTGTTATAAATTATGTTATTTTTACAAATTAATTTTAAATTTATTTTTTGAAAAGTGAGCTAAAACCTTTGAAAAATATGTTTAATGGGCTAAATGTCGCAGAAAATTCAATTTATTTTACTCATTTTGACTGGACAAGATTGTTAAATCTTGCTTTGATATGAAATTCAATAAAATGTAAAATGATATAACAGAAGCAAATTAGCGAAAACATTTTAGCTTTATTAGTCGAATATTAAAAGAGCAGTTCAGTAAATGAGAATACGCGTGCCCTACATTTTGTTTCAAAATATATATAGAGCCCATCCATAAACCAGAAGATTTTTTTTTTTTGTTTAAATTAGGCTGGTACACATTTTATTTTAAGTTTTTGTCCCCCCCCCCCTTCAATGTTGAGCTGAAAAATCATCGGGCAAAATTTTTTTTTTATAACATTTCAATATTTCAATGAAAATTTAAGTACAATCAGTTGTGTATATTCGCAAAAAGTTTTTTTTTTTTGCAAAAAAATTTGTTTTCGTCAAATTTTTGAAAACTAATAATTGAAAAACAACTGAAAAATGTTAAATTCATTTTAAAACACTTTTTCCATGCAAATGTTGAAACTATGGCTTGTTATTTCAGAATTTATAATTTTGATATTCACCCCGGTTTATGGTAAAAAAAGTGTCCACGAGGTTCATGGATGGTCCCTAAGAAAGTTCATTTTTCGTGTGATTTTAAAGCCTTTCCTCAGTTGAGCATGAGCATGAGCATGAGCATGGTTGACTGCCAATGAGCTGCTACTCCGTTATTGACAGATCAGCTGAAGTTAAACAATGAATCAAAAATGATCAGTGGGAGCCAACCATCCGTTCACTGTTTAACCCCTGAAGATCCCGACTTTATTAGTCAATACCGGCGCCCTCCCAAGAAGCCTGCAGTTCAACAAAAGGGAGGAATGTTAGTCCGATAGTTGAAGTTGCAGACTCATCATGCACATAGTTTTTCGCTATATACTTGTTGATACCGCTTGAGACCGTTGAATCCACAGCATCTCCTTCAAGCATCACGTGATTATTTTTTTTTTTTGGGTTAGTAGGATAAGGTATTGGCTTTTCGATGCCTCCCGAGCTACGATGCTATGGGGAGGACTTTCATAACAAACCCGTCGGCGAGCCTTCCGAGCAACGATGCTATGGGAAGGTCTTTCTAATTAGCACACCAAAACACTCGCGCACAGGTATTTAAATACTGAATAAATGTAATTTTTCATCACGATTACCCAGACGACATTGATGATATAGGAAGGACTTTTTTACAGTCATTTACAGTAACACTTAAACTTATTTTAATGCAACAATTCACACGACGTCGTGCCTCCCGATCAACGATGATGTAGGAAGGACTTGAGCAAGCCAATCAGGAAGAAACACGAAATAAAATTCTTTTCTTTTCACACACAATGCCACATAATTGACCGCGCGTCACCACTCAACAAATTGAACTGATTTTTTCTGCTTGTGGGCAAGCCAACCAGGATGAAACACGAAATAAAATTCTTTTCTTTTCACACACAATGCCACATAATTGACCGCGCGTCACCACCCAACAAATTGAACTGATTTTCTTCTGCTTGTGGGCAAGCCAACCAGGATGAAACACGAAATAAAATTATTTTCTTTTCACACACAATGCCACATAATTGACCGCGCGTCACCACCCAACAAATTGAACTATTTTTTTCTGCTTGTGGGCAAGCCAACCAGGATGAAACACGAAATAAAATTCTCTTCTTTTCACACACAATGCCACATAATTGACCGCGCGTCACCACCCAACAAATTGAACTAATTTTTTCTGCTTGTGGGCAAGCCAACCAGGATGAAACACAAAATAAAATTCTTTTCTTTTCACACACAATGCCACATAATTGACCGCGCGTCACCACCCAACAAATTGAACTGATTTTCTTCTGCTTGTGGGCAAGCCAACCAGGATGAAACACGAAATAAAATTCTCTTCTTTTCACACACAATGCCACATAATTGACCGCGCGTCACCACCCAACAAATTGAACTCATTTTAAAGCCTTTCCTCAGTTAGGTGAGAAAGGCAAAATTTATGTTCCAGAAATATCTTTTAACTAACATATCCATTTCATGTACGTTAAACAATGTTTTAATTTGAGACATTTATATTACATTATTATTCTTTAAAAGGTCGAACATTCGAAACATTTGGAGTAAAACAAACCAGAGGCTTCAATTTGCTTCTAAATCACTTCACCTTGAAAACCACCATCACTGCCTTCATGGCAACACAATTTTCTGTAAATTGTTGCTCATTTTGAAAGAATTTATCGAAGGTTTTTTAATTTGCAGTTGTAATGCATAATGCTCTATTTTTATTTTTGTTGTAGAGGTTTTCACTGAAACAAGAATATTTTAACAATACATAAAAAGATGGTTAGATCATAGTTGAACCTTGTAAAAAACTATAAATTAGCGCTTATTTTTTTAAAATTAAATTGCTTTCATATAATTGCATTTATTAAGTGATTCGGCAAAAAAGGAAACAACACATTTCATCTTAGTGTTGATTTTTGCGTGTAATGGGCATTTTTATTTTACGGGTTGATGTTATGATTTTTTCAGACGATAGATAAGTCGATAGCAAGCCTTCTGTCAAGTTCAGAAATTGATTTTAGTTGATCAGAATTTGTTTAAGTATTAACCCATTTCACCTTTTTAATCCTGATATCCATTGCTTATGTGAAGAATCTTATTTTTGTCTATTTTTTTCTTTAAAATTTAAATAGTGTTCAAAAACAAGATAATAAATACAAAAAAAAATTAAAGCATTTGTTCTCGTAATGGGGAAATCAATCTAAAATTAACTGTTATACAAACTTTAAAACCCAAGAATATATTAAAATTCTAACTCTCAAGCCCTCAAAAAATATGGAATGGCAATTTAACTCGCTGGTTCTCGGGCATGACTTAAGCAATCGAAACAATTATTTTTTCTAGTGATCCAAGAACTTTGCAGAACTCAATTTGATTAAATCTATAATTTTTGCGATCAAAAACATCGTTCCAACTTTTTTTAACGAGTGAAAAAAAATCGTCGAAAATTCCGCGGAGGCAGTCGTTAAAAAAACAAGTTGGAACGATGTTTTCGGTCGCATAAATTACAGATTTGTTCTAATCAAGTTCTGCCAAATTTTAGAATCATCTAGACATTCTCAGAAATCACTGGAAACAAGAATCGTCCCGATTGGTTGAGTTGAGTTGCCCGAGAACCAGCGAGTTGAAGTTACCGTGCCAACTTTTTTTGGGAGGCTTGGGCGTTCCAGTGTTAAAATATGGCATTAAATTTATGTTTAAGTTTAAAGCCTTTCAATGTTCATAGAATTTTCAAAGTACCACTGGGTTCATTGGAGATGACCTGTCAATGTCGGAAGCAACCCGTACACGGAAGCTAACCATTTCGAGGCCCCTCTCTGTCCACTGACCGTGAAAACGTATTTTGTCCAACCATGTAGGGGGACCATCCCACCGCGCACTGTTCTCATGCGTGTCACTAATTAAGCACCACAAAATTAGAATAGCCAAACGTTTTTCACCTATAGCTAATGTCTATTGTGTTTCAGTGGCCGCCCAACCGCTTTGTCTCCACCGAAGGCGCCAAGATCTGACCGTTGGCCGGCGGGTACAAATCATCGGCTGGGGTAAACTGTCCACCAGCGGAACCAAATCGCCCGAGCTGCAATCGCTGGAGGTGCCGCTGACGTCCTGGGACCAGTGCGTCCGTGCGTACTCCTCCACGGGAGCGCTCCAGTCGACCAAATCCATCGAGGGCGAATGGATGTGTGCGGGGGGTGAAGGTCGCGATGCGTGCCTGGGCTTTGGAGGGGCACCACTCATCATCCGCGATGGAGCTACCAAGAGGTACGCCCAGATCGGGATCATGTCTTTTGGAGCGGAAACTTGTGGCGCACTCAACATGCCCAGCGTGTACACCTCGATTGCGCATTACGCGCACTGGATCGAGTCTAACACGCCGACGACCTTTGTGTGATTTTTGATGGAGCAGTCGGGGCCGGTGATAAGTTATTATGTGCGTGTTTTTACTATATTTATATGGATGATGATGATGAATACGTAATAATAAAGTGCTAATTCTACCAGTTATGGACTCGACATTGTTTCATTGTTGACTTTTTTTTTATGTTATTTCTTTGTATCTGACTTACTTTATGCAAGGAAGCAATAAAAAGTTAGATTTCAAGTCACTATTTAAGAAAATAAATAAATAAGAAAAATAAAGCACTAACACATGATATTTCTATTTTATTTTATTTCTTTCATTTCTATTTTCGATAAAATGTTCTAATAAATCAATTTATATTAACTTTTCACTCTTATTTCACAAAGATGGATTGACCTATCCAAATAATTATCCGGATAATGCTACTTCCTTAACATTTTAATATGAAATACCTTTATTTTTGACCCTACATTTGTTCAAAAACAAACTGAAAATTGAATATTTTTATGCTACAATTTCAAAGGCCGATTTTCAAAACTTTAATTCAAGAAATTATAAAATCCAAATGATGGTGTTTCACAACAGAGTTTGATTTTTATTTTCTATTTTAAGGATTTTTCTTTAATTTGGGCTTACGAAATAAAAAGTGAAAATCTTTATCTCAGATTTCAGTCCATTTGGTCAATCCAGTCCTGAGATATCATGGAACTTGTACATAAACATTGGGTTTCCAGAAAAAAATGATTTGTGTGGCAAATTTTCAAACTTTAATCTCATGAAAACATGAAACATCTTAGTTTACCATTCAGAATTGAATTTATGTTGGGCTGTTGAAACCATTTAAACAATCAAGAATTCCGATTTTGTCAAAATTTTTACAACCCTTCGTTTGACACTATCCCAAAGTTTTGCCTATCTCTTGAAAATTGTGAAAAACCTTCTAGTTCAAACTGCGATATCTCAAGAACCACAAATCGTAGAAGGTTGATATAAATATAATCTTAAAGAAAAATGGACGTCATTTTTTTTTATTAAGCATTGTTTTCAGTGTGAGTTGTGCAAATGAAGGCCTGATTTTCATGATAATCGAGATTCTGGCTTGTTTTGATGGTATGTATCAATAACCACTAAAAAACTGAGATTGATCAGAAAATTTCAACAAAAAGATTTCAATTTTGCACCATGAACGTATGAAAACCTATGTGGTGATCACAACACATTAAATAAGTCTGAAAGCTAAGTGAACTAGTTGATGCGCCTTGAAGTATACTTCCGTTAGTAAAAGTGGTGAATGGTGTTGGGCCTATTTAAGAGCGTATATATATATATTTTCAAATACAACTGTGGGCCAGCTTTTTTTTATTTTAAGAAATTGCCTGCAGATTATATTAATGCATGATTCGAAATCCGGTCACTTAGTAGCATATCATTTTCGTTATAGCTGACAAAAAATCATGTAATAAGTTGGAAATGTTGAAATATTATCAGGATGTAGTATTAACAGTCGGTTTTAAGAGAATGCATGCAAAATATGTCTTTTCTAACAGTTTTTTATCAGCATTTGAAAATTAAAATGACTTGTTGTGCTTCGAAACCCGGACACTGATTCGAAATCCGGACACTTTTGCTTCGAATTCCGGACACTCGTTTTTGCTAATAAATCGCACAAATTTGGACTGAAATGTTAGTGAATGGCATTCTTTAGATCTCAAATAAGCTGTTAACATCAAAACAATCGATATTTTATATACAAATTTGCTAGAATTAAAGGAAATCAAAACCATAAATTTCTGCTTTGCCTTCCCGGTGCTTCGGACGCCTATGAAATATTTCACGTGAAATGTTTCGCATTTTTGGTAATCTTATAATTTTATTTTATTTAATTGTTTTGACATTAACTACAGCGTTCAAACAAACTTTAAATGAAAGTTGATGTTAGAATTCATCAAATAACACAGTTTTGACATTCATAATGCGAACTTATATCCAAATAATTGATAAAACAAGATGAGATTCGAATCATGACGTTATAAATATTTAAATTAAACACTGTTAATCACACTCACAATCAGAAATAATGATTAACGAGAATTGTATTGAAACGTAAAACTTCAAGTAATTTATTTCCTTTATTAGTTATTTGTTACATCCAATCATTCACTTATCTTCTCCCGATAACAACCGCTGGTGGTGCTTCCACAATGATCGTCGGATCGTAGTAATAATCATCGTAATAGTACGGGCTCGGGAAGAATCCTCCGCCATAGAATCCGTAACCTCTCCCATAACCGTAGCCTCGTCCATATCCATACCCTCTTCCGTACCCAAACCCTCTTCCATATCCGACGCCTCGTCCGATTCCTCTGCCAATGCCACCAAATCCTCGACCGATTCCACCAAATCCTCGTCCTCCACCGAAACCACGTCCTCCGCCACCAAAGCCACCACGCCCTCCACCACCTCCAAAGCCACCGCCACCGCGTCCCGCGTTTCCTGGTGTGGCCAAAACCACCAGGATCACCAGAACTAATAATATGAACGTTTTCATAACTGCTTTTATAAAAGATGTAATGTTTCCCCTTCAAGCACTGGCGAAAGAATGTTATTTCGTCGCAACAATATTTGCGCTAATTTCAACCAGGAGACTCCTGTGTACGTGTTCTAGGTGTCATTCCTGGATGATAAAAGCGCTAATCAGTTCGCACAATTACCAGGATGAATGTGATAATCAATTAGTCAAATCGAATCACTGCTGAGTCGGAATTCCCAAGCTGATGGGGATTTTCTTTCGTTTTTGAAACGTGTTTCTGTTGGTGAATCTTCAATTTATTGCACTTTTTGAAAACAATTCAATCACTTTCTACCAACGATGATGGTCGGCGGCGCAAACACTGCTGGGGACTCCACTATAACCGTCGGGTCGTAATATCCCCCGTAGTCATAAGGTCCAGGTGCATACACCAGCGGTCCAGGTTCGTAGTAGTATCGTGGACCCCAAGCTCCAAATCCGAAATGTGGCGTTGGTGCGCTGGAGCTTGGTGTAGCAAACATAGTTACAATCAGCACTAGGAGTAACTTGACTAAGGAGTTCATTCTTGAGAGTTATATGATATTCTTCCAACAGCTGATATCGTTACACTGACGAATCTTGGATAAAACATCCAAACTTAAGTTTTTTGTCAATGTCACCAGCCAAAGGTGTTAATCACTAATAGTTATATAGCTCTGCTAATTGGTGATGATTTCGCGAAACCATCTTGGGACAGGACTTATGTATTATTAAGAGTACCGTCAGTGGACTGAACATGGACAATACATTGTCTTTCCTGATCTAAGTTATTGACAGACAGGTTAAACAGTGATTCAAAAATGATTAGTGGTAGCCAATCATCCCTACACTGTTTTACCTCTGAAGCTTCCTAATTTATTCGTCAATACCGGCGCCATCCCAAGAAGCCACGATTATCTCGACGACCCAAACCGTCAGCGTGCCTTCCGATCAACGATGATATAGAAAAGACTTTTTTACAGCTGAAATTTTAATCACTTTGACCATTTAAAACCATAATTCACGAGTTAATGTAACAATTCACACGACGCCGTGCCTTCGGATCAACATTTGAATGCATTTAACCATTAGGATTAAAAACTTTTTTTGTCACACATACAATTCGTGCTTGCCATTTCATTAGGGCACATAACTTTTGTAGACAAGAGTGTGTCCCTTTCACACCTTATGTAAAATATCATTTGAGGGAAAGGGATACACTATTGTTTACAAATGTTTTGTGCCCTTTTGAAATGTTAGGCTCCAATTTCGGCAACTAACCGTACGCCACCACTTTACTAATTGAACTGATATCTTAATAACTATTGTCATCAAAACAAAAAATAAATAAAAATGTTATCGAATTCGTTATCGTTTTATTATAAATAAATTATCACATTCTGAGTCATTCGCTCTCATTCAATCGGTAACTTTCAAACTGCTTATCCGTGATGATGGTGATGATGACGATGGCCGTATCCGTATCCTCCATAGCCTCCGTAACCTCCATATCCACCGTATCCACCATATCCATATCCACCATGATGGTGTCCATAACCTCCGTAACCTCCATAACCTCCCGGGTATCCTCCGTAGAAACCTGGTCCTCCGAATCCACCTCCGATCAGTCCAACACCAACACCGATTCCACCGAATCCAAACTGACGCTTCTGACGGGCGGCCTGTTCACCGGTCACTTCCTGGTCGTTGACCTGCGCCAGGTCTGCGGCGGCAGGTTCAAGCGCACCATCGGCAACCAGCTGCTGGGGCTGTTCAACTTCAGCAGGAGCAGGAGCGGCGGCCACGGACTCATCAGCCAACGGTTGAGCATCTTGCTTGGCCACGACTTCCGCTGGGGGATCTCCAGCTGGGACCTGCAACAAAATGTCACTATCCTGAGGCATCGGAACTTGGTGATATTCCTGGGGGAACGCGATGGCCGACCCGGCGAGGGCCACCAGCAGCACGACGTACGTAGGGTTCATCGTTTATCTGAAAAGAATGAGATATATTTATTAGTATTTAATTTATTTAATGAAACTATAGCACTTACGTACAATTTTAAAACAAAAATATTTTTTTTAAATTTGTTTTCGATATCAAAGAAATTAGGAATCACAAATAATCAAACATAAGCTAGCAATAAATAAGAATAAATCCGATTTTTTATAAAAGAGGATCAGTATTTTTTCATGAAAATATTTTCAAGATATTGTTGATTGGACAAAATGGGCTAATTTCATAACATTGTTAAAAAAAGAAAAAATAATAAAGCAGCGAACATAAACTTTAAAAATATTTCCAACATCTTAATTATGCATGAAAATCAAGAATAAAAATGTATCTCATAGCCAGATGATCAGTTATTCATTTGTGAAAAAATGACTGTTGTAAATATTTTTTTCTATTATGCATCAAAACTTGTTAAAAGCCCTGCTTGATTTAAAATCATTTATTAACATTTTTTTAGATTTAACTCGTTGTGTAACAAATTTGTATTTTTTTACTTTTGTCATTATATTGTCTTACACTTTTTATTTAATTTCAAGACATTAGTTTTGAAGTAATGTAATTGTATTTTAGCCTTTATTATACAGCTGTTTATTTTTTAAATTTGATTGAAGAAAATAAAATGAGTGTTTTCTTTTAGAAATTTCAACGAAGTAATCGTTGAACATAATTCCTGTTGGTTTCATTCGTATGTTCACAAAATATCGAAGTTTTTAGTTAACTTAAAACTTAAAATCTTTAAATGATTCCCAATGTTGCAGTTAGTTACTATGAAGAACATAGAAAAATGCATTTTCGGTCGTTCTAGATGATTACACTATCTTTTTCTTTGAAATTTAGAAACTGTTTTGAGTTTTTTACTTTTTATGAGGTATATCCATTGATTCGTAATCAGTTTTTTGTAAAGTTTTTAAAGATTTAATTCAAATAATTCAGAATTCTTTTACTGAGCCAACACATGTCCACAATTTTCTTCCATCACTAAACACTGTTTTCACCACTCAACTCATGTCCTTTTTCCAACCACTCACCTATGAGTAAACTTAAAATGTAGAGTATATCCAATCGACAGAGTTGTTTCAATCTCAAGCTTCAAGCTGTGACTATACGCTTCTCCCGGTTTCGCGAGCCTTTATATATTTCAAGTTCAAGAATCAAGTCTCAAGCGGGCGCGCGCGCTCCTCCAGATCCAAAAGAAAAAGCTTCTCGAATCAGAAATACCAACACCACGAAAGAACCAGCTAAACTTTACTATCGAAACCTAAAAACCGGCCGACCGTTCAACGATCAACCCCATTCGTCACCCTCCCCGGGTTCTGCTTCTTGCTTTTCTTGATCTTCAGACTCTATAGAAGTCGTCTTATCTCGCCAAGTCAAACGGAAGCTCAAAACAACAACAGAAAAAAAAGCACACAATGAAAGCTTATGACTTGTGTCATTCATTCATCCAAGAGTAGCCTTTTGTCGCCGGTTTGTGGCGGTGTGTGGCGCGATAGGGTGGTTCATATTTTGAACAATCTGGTAAATTTTGTTCACTCATCTTAAGAAGAATAATGAAAGAAAAAGATTTAAAATAATAATGAAATATATGAAGAAACAAGAAACAAGAAACAAGAAACAAGAAACAAGAAACAAGAAACAAGAAACAAGAAACAAGAAACAAGAAACAAGAAACAAGAAACAAGAAACAAGAAACAAGAAACAAGAAACAAGAAACAAGAAACAAGAAACAAGAAACAAGAAACAAGAAACAAGAAACAAGAAACAAGAAACAAGAAACAAGAAACAAGAAACAAGAAACAAGAAACAAGAAACAAGAAACAAGAAACAAGAAACAAGAAACAAGAAACAAGAAACAAGAAACAAGAAACAAGAAACAAGAAACAAGAAACAAGAAACAAGAAACAAGAAACAAGAAACAAGAAACAAGAAACAAGAAACAAGAAACAAGAAACAAGAAACAAGAAACAAGAAACAAGAAACAAGAAACAAGAAACAAGAAACAAGAAACAAGAAACAAGAAACAAGAAACAAGAAACAAGAAACAAGAAACAAGAAACAAGAAACAAGAAACAAGAAACAAGAAACAAGAAACAAGAAACAAGAAACAAGAAACAAGAAACAAGAAACAAGAAACAAGAAACAAGAAACAAGAAACAAGAAACAAGAAACAAGAAACAAGAAACAAGAAACAAGAAACAAGAAACAAGAAACAAGAAACAAGAAACAAGAAACAAGAAACAAGAAACAAGAAACAAGAAACAAGAAACAAGAAACAAGAAACAAGAAACAAGAAACAAGAAACAAGAAACAAGAAACAAGAAACAAGAAACAAGAAACAAGAAACAAGAAACAAGAAACAAGAAACAAGAAACAAGAAACAAGAAACAAGAAACAAGAAAACTGAACCACCCTAAACAGGTATCACGGCGTGTTGAATTGTTTACAATCTTTAGTAACGAAACCGGTGAGAAGCTTATTTACTGAGCATACAGCAAAATAAGTCCAAATCGCAAGATGAGCTGGCGGCTTGGGAAAAGGGAGGGCCGAGTCACAGACATCCGAAAAGAACAAGAATGGGAACGACAAACTATTATTGCGCCATGGCTCTGTCAGCGAGCCGGCAAACAAGTTTTCAGGGGGTTTCCCGAGGTCACCATTCCGGTGACCGTGCGTCCACGCACAAAACTCACAAAGGGGATGGTCGTCTTCTCTTTCTGGGATCTATTTCTGGTAATTTCGGTTTTAGCCTGAGGAAATCGTTAATTAATTTACGATGGCGTCTGATGGTTCTAAGAGCCGAAATCACAGACATTGTAAATTTGACCATAAATTATACTAATTATGACAAGATTTCTTTCAAGAGAAATCATTTCATAAATAATAAAGATAACATGATTTTTTAAAGACTTTGTTGAATTGTTTTTATACATCAAACTGGAGTATCCCTTGATATTACTTATTAGATTTTTTTGTATTTTTTTTACAAATGAAAAAAATAGTTGAATTATTAAAAATTCGAATGAAAATTTAATAACAAGGTTTGCCCAGAATCCAAATATTTCGTAAATGGATTTTTTCATATGAAAATTTAAATCAAGAAGTCCACAAACTGGAGCAAATAGGAACAGTTTGTTCTGTCTTTGTTTTATTTTTTATGATTTAATTTAATACAAATTCAGAGCTTTAAAATGTGTACATCAATTTTGAACTTGGAATTTTTGGCACTTACTTCGAGATTGAAACCAGCAACCTCTGGATTGTGAATTCACATTGATTTAATAATATAAGCGAAAAACTGAGCTTTCAATCACTATCCTTTAACAACATTTTTTCACGTCGTTCAGACTAGTTAACTGCACACATATTTGGTAACATTAGAATATTGTTCCGCCAAGAATATCAAACAAAAAAAAACTTATTTCATAATATCGGATTTATTATATAGCCTTTTAAAGTTCTGGGTTCGCTGCCATCTTCATCATCATCAATCACTCTCGATAACTCAAAAGGGTCTTCTATAGAAAGGTGATCCAGGAAAAAATCCCCGGCTTCCAATTGGGTTATAAGGGTCGTTGTACAGCTGTTGCTGCTGCTGCTGCTGGAATCCATTGTATAGGCCAGTGTTGTATCCTCCTGCCAAAGGGTTGAATCCGCCGGAGTAGCCACCTAGCCCAACATTGCCATACAACCCGTTGGAGTAAATTCCAGTGTTGCCGTACAACCCGCTACCATACCCTCCAGTAGCATAGGGATATCCACCGACGGAAGAATATCCGGATAATCCGTTACTGTAGGAATACGGATAACCTCCAAGTCCTTGTCCAAATCCGTTGCTGTACGGATAGTATCCGCCGATACCAGATCCTGGAATAAAGCAAATCATATTAGAAAAGTCCCTACAAGTCACACTCATAATTCTAACCAAGCAACTGTCTAGATTTTCGACTCAAATCCAAAAATCGCTCCTCGGCCGCCTCCGTCCTTTTTGGTCCGGAAACATCTTCTTCGTCTGAAGCAAAGCAGCAGGCAGTTCCTAGAACTAGCAAGGTTACCAGCGTTGCAAACTTCATTTTTGGTTTAAATTTCGTCGATTTTAGCCACTCAAAACACTTGTTCTCAAACTGTTCAACTGAACTACTGACTTTTCAAACAATTTCATGGGACTTTATATAGGTCCGTAGACACGGTCCTAACTTACCTACCAAGTTCAAGTTTGAGCATTTTTATGAAACAATGTAATTGTTGTCCCCTCCCGAAAAAAAGTTACTACACCCTGGACCATCGCACTTGGTTTTGCATATTACCACTTGCAAAGTACACATGACACACGGGAGACAATTGACAACCAAGTGTTAGAAGAGGTATATGTGGTCCGAATTGGCCGGTCCGGCGAATTGAAGTCAAGGGACCGGACCAAAAATGAATGGACCATTCATCTGCTGAGGACAAGTGATATGTGACATCGAAGGTAATAAAGTTATACAATGAAGTTAATGACCTCTGTGCTATGTAATGCATTTGTTTGACGTTTTATGACTAAGAGTCGGAATCTTGTGATTTGGTTAGATTAGGCGAATTTTTTCAATATGTACTTAAAAATTCACTGGCTGACTTAAAATTTAATGAATGTAATCCTCATTTCTACATTTTTTAGAACTTTGTGACAAATTTGTCCGTTCTTAGAACAAAGTATGATGCTGGAATATGACATTGGGGCCATCTAATCATTTCTGGGCAGCTCATAATCGAAGATGTTTTCGATTGATAAAAGCCATTCAAAAGCTCTACTAAACTTAAAATTTTCATAGAATTCGATGAAGGAAGATTGTTACAAGCCATATTGATTAATGTTTAATAGACTTTTTACAACAAATGCATGAGTTATGCTCAAGAATATTTTTTATACAAATAAATTTTCTCATCTTTTTAAAATTACTTTTATGTATTTCAAAAGTTTTCAAAAAATACCATAATATTGCACAAAAAACAACGAAACCATTCAGTAGGTATTTCACCAAGAATTGTGTAGACAAGTCACACTGACACGGGATTTTATTTAAATTTTCCTAAAACACGATCAAAGTTCGATGTTGCTTGCAATTTGAAATTCAAAAAGCATAAATTCAAAAAGCATAAAAAACCAAACTGGAACATGAATGAGTTAAATTCCAGCCAGAATGATAGATGTGGTCTTATTCGACTTTAATTCAAATGTAACACCCAAAACTGGAGTTATAAAGTTTCAATACCCATTTCATCTCGAGATTTGTTAGAAATTATCTTCCAAGCAGAGCAATTACCTATCAAAACCGGCATTGGATTTTATTTTTATTTTATGATTTGGCTCGAACTCTGTCGGGCCTTCCCTATGACCAAAAAAGCTATTTTGTGTCGTGGGCCAAACATTCTATACTACACCCTTTTGAAATGTTAGTCTTGATTAAAAAAATCAAAATAATTGCTTTCGAAAAGATCGGAAAATTTTGAAAATGGAAGGTTGTTTAGGTGAGACTTAAAAACATTAATTTTCCTGTTTCTTTTTCTTTAAGCCGCTGTATCTCAGCGAAAGTCGAATTTTCAATTTTTCTGAACCTTAAATAAAATATTTTTAGTTATTAGTTTTCACTCATGGTCACTGTTTTTAAAAATCGAAAAACTTCAAATATTTTGCAGAACTATATCTTGAAAACGGGACCCTGTATCAAAAAATCTGTACAGTAATTTTCGATTGAAAATTCAGTTTTACAAAAAATAAGGTCAAATTTTTTCACCATTTAAAAAAATCTCTAAAATCAAAAAACACGGATTTTAGGAAATTGAGTTTTTGTCAAAAAAAAAGTTTATCAAAAACCGGCAATTTTTGTGTTCCGTGTACATATGTTTTCTGAAAAGTCCTCAACAATACCTACAACTTTGCTCAAAACACCAAATTGATCAGAAAATTAATTCTAAAAGATTTTCGAATACCGTAAAACGGGGTGACTTTGATAGGTTTGCGATTTTTCCGCAAAATGAAGAGTACAATTTAAATACGTACGGAATGGTTTAGAATCATACTGACCGTGGTAGAGAAGTGTTCAAAGTACCTCAAAAAGAACTTTTCATAAAATTTTGGAAAGTTTAAAAAGTTAGTTAACTATAGTTAAGAAAATGTTGATGAAAGTCATTATTTTAAACTTCTCAAAGTGTCATGATTTTCTCAATGAACATGATTTTAAATCGTTAAACGGAATGCATTTTCAGATTCATTGGACAATTTTCCATTAGGAGAAGGTTAAATAAGTTTGTAAATAATAAATAATATGTGTTTTTGAAACACAAATAAAAAAAATCTCCAAATTTATAGGCAATTTCAGTTGAACAAATTTCGTGTAAAATGTAAAAACTTGTGATTCGTGCTTCGAATTCAGTATGAAATGCAATTTAAATCGATAGTTTTATAAACAAACCTAGATTTAACAAATTTCTGGCAAAATTCCGACTTTTTACCTAAATTTTACCTAAAATTTATATGTATTTTGTTGAAAAGCTTATAAACTTAGTTAACTAAATATAAACATGGATTTTTTTTCTTAAAACTATATCAGCTACTTTAGTGATGGTACATTTAACGTACAAATAAAGTTTGAACATCTCAAATATGATTTTAATAAGAAAAACTATGACTATCAAAGTCACCCCGGAAGTTTAGAATTTTTAACGTAACTATTTTTATAAACCTATTGAAAAATTTTTTTTCCAAAATAGTGCATGGACTTGGTGTGGCGTACCCCAGTACATGTTTTAGAAATAAAAATCTTGGAAAAAACCTTTCCTGTTGGAAAATATTCCAAAAACAAACTGAAATCCTATCAAAGTCACCCCGGTTTACGGTATTTACGAACCATTTTTGTATGGACAGCTGCCAAAATTGTATGGAGACTTGTATGTGTGAATCAATGACACAAAATAGCTTCTTTGGTCATATGGAAGGCCCCCACAAAATTTGAGCCAAATAAAAAAATAAAAATGGTCGATATCGGCTGATTTCGCTGAGAATTACTAAGCTCCTAAAAAATATGTTTTCTGTAATTGTTTCTTGGAATACAGTCCAGATTCGATTATCCGAAGCCTCGATTATTCTAAGATTTGATAATCCGAGGTTTAATTATCCGAAGGTTTGTACGGGATTTATGATAATCCAATAATGAACCAAAAATAAATTGTTTCGTATTTCTTTAATTCCTAACTTCTAACATGGAAATAAGAAAACTAATTAGTCTAACTTTTCTCAATGCTGAATCTGTCCATGCTTGTCTCCAAAACCATGAATGCTAATTTTTTTTATTTGCACTGTGTGCTCGCTCAAATTAGTCTTTAAATCATCACGACCATGGTCTTGCGTGTTTGTGACATTTGGTAATACCCCAAAAGAACTTGCTCACGCAACCGACCCCCGGTAGGCCTCCAGAGCGGTATTCGATACATTTCCTGCAGATAGCCCTGACAATGTTCGTTGCACCGACCGGTTCATAACTTTTTACCCAAAAAAAAAGTTGTCTCTACCGGCGTAAAACAAAACACCACCTTTTGGAGACCAATCTCACGTTACCACTCTTCCACATAGTTCGAATCCTTGAACGAGATCCAACCGGAGCACTGAACTATGACTAAGTCCAGCCAGAAATGGACATGTTTATTATATAATTTTATTAATTTGTTTTTGTGGTTCTTCAGTACCGAACCCGGCACTTCAAGAAAAACTTGTTTTGAACTCACGTGAGTACTCCGTACTATGGAATCCACAACTGACCAGTTCTAGTTCCCGGTTCTCGAGGTTGTAGAACGTTGAGAATGGAGTCTCTTTCGCTCCATTTCTTACGAGTTAACCTTGCAGATTCTCGGTCAATCAATTTAACGTTGGCTTAAAGTGCCCTTTACAGGAATAACCCTTTTTACCTTCAGTTGATTGCTTCCTCTATGGCGTGCCACATAATTAGCCCTCCTATCAAAGGATTGCTGAAAGCATCGAAATTGCTGGACAAAAACAGCCCGGTGTTGTTTTTCTAACGCAGTCATTAAAGTTTGCGGAAGATTTGGCTGGTTTAGTGCTTTCCAGTAGAAACTAGTTTTATGACGATTCGTTAAATTGGCGTTTTTCCCCAACATCATCTTTGTGTAAACAGCTGCCAACAGGTTTGGAAACGGCACAAAAGATGACTTTTGAATGATCTTCCCAAAATAGAGAAAATTAATTCGAAAAGCGACAGGTTTACTCTTAAGTTGTTTTTGAGATCTTTTTGTGTTCGAAAAAAGATTTCCGTTCCAAATAAGGAAAAAAGGAATTGAACCTGGGGTATTTTAGCAAGTTTTCTCCCAACTCGAGCCAAATTGGCACAAAAAACAGCAATTTGTCTAACACTTCCCATTAAATGACACACCTCCTACTGTGAAAAAGATCAACAGTAATGGGGTGAGATGGAAGAAATCTTCCTAAACAAACAAAATGTTATAAAATCGCTCTTCTCTATTCATTACCAACTAAACCAACAAACTAACAACTGAAATATTCGTTTTACCCCACTGGCCCCAGCCATATCATCCACCTCTCGCAAATGGCAGACGTTCGTCTCGTTGATTGTTGGCAGTTCATCAGCGATTTAACGCGCCAGTTTTACTTCCCCAGACAGGCCGCAGCCGCAAGGCAGGTTCGTTGTTTACCCCCATCCGTTGAAGTCTTTTCGGCATAGGGTCTCCGTCGCTTAGTCATAGTCGCTAGATTTTGGAGGGATTTCACGTGAATTACCTGCTCAAACGTGATCCCCCTCCACGATAAGGTTCAATTTGATACCACAAAGAGAAGACTTCCTCAAAGTGGAATCACTTCTTGGAACTTTTGATACAAAATTGAAAATGGAGGCACCATCATCACTATCACCCCTCGAGGAGGAGTACCGGTTCTGTCAAGCTCAAAATCTCAATGTCATCAAGGTGTAAACATCAAGCGAACAAAAAAAGATCCGTTGCTCACGGCGGGAGTGAATAAACTCTCTTGCTAAAGTTTTTTTTTCTGTTCAGATGAGGGGTGTGGTGGTGGTGGCCGACGTTGCTTTTGTCGTCAGATTTACTCTACCGAAGAGCCGGTGGACCGGAATAAGATGAAATAGTGGATCATATAGATGAAATTTGGCAGGTTTCTGGTTTCGGCGCTTTCGAGGCCAGACTATGCAAATTTTACGAGACTGATTTGTATCGACTTGAATGGAATTGGATCTTCCGATGAGGAAGTGGAAGATCGGTGCTAATTTATTTGATTATTTTTATTCAATATTTATTACTTATTAACTACTTACTTATTTCGATGGTTTCTTCAGTCCCTCTATTGCGGTCGGTGCGCTCTTTATCTCGAAATCCTCTCTTGATTAAACCTTTCATACCTCAATGTCACAGTGTTTTTTTTTTTTATTTGCTCCAAAAAAATTACCTTTGATGATATTTCCAGTTCCTTATAACTTTTTTTTATAACTTTCCAAGCCACTTTATTTTGGAAAATGAATTTTTGAATGATATTTATAAAGTAATCGTTTGTTCTTGTTTGCTAGACGTGGTCATGTTTCTCACCAATAGCTGGACTTCAGAAAAGTTATTGTAAATTCACTGATTCTTCTCTTTTTCGATAGTGCCTTCGATATCGATGAAGAGCCGATGGCAATATTTAAAAACAACTGGTACTGTGAATTCTTGACATTTATCACACGAAAACTTTTTGAAAAACCTTAAAAAAGGCAATTGATTTCTTAATGTTGTGAAATACAGCAATTCTCTCTGAAATTTAGATTCGGCTTACTTGTGTTTTAATTTGATTGAATTTGATTTGTGAACAATTATTTTGCATCACTTAGCAAATCTCTTAAATTTCGCAAGTTGCTTCGAACAAATTTAGGAAATTTCCTCAACATTTCGAAGATGTTAACTACAGGGGTGTTTTTTCCAACATATAGTATTTTTAAATTGCAAAATAACTCTATACTTTTCAAACAATTTGTCCTTAAAATACCTATAACTTGTAAATGGAGCATTTTATCAAAAATGCAAATTTAATATTGCATCTAAAAGTCAATTTTGGAATTTTCTTTGACAACAATTTATTTATTTTTTATAAATCTATATAAATATTAATATCAAATATAAATATAAACGAACATAAAAAAACTTATTTTAGGGAATTCAACTGTTAGTAAAAAGTCAATTGAAAATTGTGTTGTTTTTGTGTATATTTTTTTTTCTTTAATGTTTTATTCATAACCTAAAACTACGCAAATGCTGATCGATTAAAAAACCCATTCTCAAAGTACAGGTTTTTAGAATATTGGCTGATTTTAGCGTTACGAACTATATGGATGACGCCCTACAAGGCATCTATTGCATAAAAGAAAAGAGGGGATTAAAAATGAGTTTCTATTGGCAATAGAGCGTCCAATTTCCCGTCCCGGTAAACAATCCTTGGAACTCTCGGGATTTTCCGAAAAAAAAATATTTCCCGTTTCTCGGGAAATTTGTAAATTTCCCGGTAATTCCCGAAATCCATGCGGAAGTATACTTTTTCCTAACTTTTTGTCACCAATGTTTTGGAAATTAACAAAAAAAAATAATGAGAGGACCTAATTTGATTTTATTTATTACAATCTACTGTTCATATTGAACTAATCGCCTTGTCTGTAAATTTCATGCCAAGGTTTATTTCAGATAATATTTATATTTATAGCATTAGAAAGAAATCTTGCTTATTTGTAGGGCAACAAAAAATACGCTGGTTATGGAATGAAAATAAACTTTTTATTGGTAACTTTTTTTTAACGAAAATTGTTGTGATCCCTTCACTGCCCCTGATCGCATAAATGTCCCATATGCATTTTCATCGATTTCAAGTTATTGATGCAGTTTGGTTCAAAATTGTGTGCTCTTTCAAAAGAGCCTATAACATCCAGTACTTTGTTCTAGAAATCAGGAGGAAATCCAGTTTTTTCGCGAAAACTTAACACGTAGCCTTATGTATGGGACAAACTTCAAATACGTTTTTCTCAGCTTGCTGTTTTTGCATATGGGACATTTATGCGAACATGGGCAGTTCAGGCCAAGATGAAGATTGAGATGATGATTTTTTAACATTTTTGTTTTCCGTGACCAAATTGGATGAAAATTTAATTGATATCATTCAAGTTTTCTAAGAGGGTTGTGCTAGAAAAAAATGTTCAAACATAAAATTCGAGAAATTACAGTTTGAAGTTAAAAATTTAAATGGCAGAAGAGCTACAGCATCGTAAGAGGGTTTAGTTTAAACCACTTTTTGCACTATGAAAATTCTTTGAACCTAAGTCATTTATTAGGCTGAATACCTTGTAACAAAAACCATACTGTACATGAAATCATAGAAAATCATTAAAAACAACTTCGTATCATATCAAAGGGCACCATATGCATCGCTTCAAATATTTGAAAACTTTGAGTT
This sequence comes from Culex pipiens pallens, assembly GCF_016801865.2. Taxonomy (NCBI): domain Eukaryota; kingdom Metazoa; phylum Arthropoda; class Insecta; order Diptera; family Culicidae; genus Culex; species Culex pipiens. The sequence continues at coordinate 52,250,787 of NC_068938.1, forward strand.
GTGATTTTATGAAATAGTGTTTCAAGTAACAAAACACGAGAAGTTAGATTTTTAAGGTAAATTAAATAATTATCTATTTATTTATAAGCTACCATAAGACATGTTCCGGAAAAAGTTAATTGACATGAAAACCATAATTTCTGCTTGATTTTTTTCAATTCAACTTTATGTGATAAAAAAAGACTTCTCGACAAAAAATACGAATGATCATTTTTGGAGTACAATTTGAAAGACAGCATACAAAATAAGAAAATTTAATTTTTTTCGTAATATTGCATGATTTTTTACAAGCAGTCAAGCCATAAATTGATCCTCACACTCATTTTGACCATTAAAGTAACAATTCTATACAGTTTTGTTGAACTATATTAATCAGAAGCAGGATCACACATATTTTTGATAAATTCTGGAGCAACACGAGAAAAGGGCGGATAAGCATTTTGACAGTTTGAACTATTTTGCTATTTCTCAAGCTTCAAGGAACTTTTTCTCAAAATTCAAAGTGGGAAACAATAGCTGGCCTCCCCAGCTACCGTTTAACATATTTGGTATTGTAAAATAGTTGCCTATTGTCTAAGAAATTGCAAAATTGTAGCAGCTGTCAAAATGCTTATGCGCTCTCTTCAAATGTTGCTCCAGAATTTAAAATTTACCGGGAATTCTCAGGATTTGCTAAAAAAATCCCGTTTCCCGGGAATTTTGTAACCCCGGGAAATTGAACGCTCTAATTAAAATTTACAAATTCCAATCACTTGAAGCGTTACTTGCTATTTTCAATCAAAAATATTTCTTCACATTTTGAAAATATGTAATTAAGAAATTTGGTTGAAAATATTTAAATGTTTTTGTTTTTTACCAGTTGACCAGTTCAGATCATATTTTCCAAAAGCTAAAATTATTATCTATATTTATCTAATTGGGGTTTGAAAATTCGACTAAAATTTACAGTGATACAATATTTCCCAAAAAAAAAATAGAAATGCCAAAGGTTTTATCAAGTTTGCTAGATAAAAGCCCAATGGGCACCTAATGTTGACTATCAGCACTTTTACGCTCAAATAAAACATATTCAACTGACATCAAGTAAATAGCTTGATAGGAAATGAATATGCAGGTATCTCTCAAAAGTTTTGCAAAATAAGTTTAAATTTTGAAAATCACCGATTGGAAAAAGAAAAAAGGAACTATTTTCGTGTTTTTTTTTAATTTTGGATAACGGAATTTTAGTACATTTGTGTGTCAAATACTAACTTATTATTTTATGATTTTTAAATCTCATTTAGTCAGTCCTAAGTTAATCATCATAAGCCCAGCATTGAGATAGGTCACGTAGTTCAAAATCTCGAATCCGTTCCTTCCTGCTTGAGAACAGTGAAACCAAAACGAACGGAAACGAAACCTACAGTCCGCCTTTTTAAGTATCTTCTATAATTACTTATATTTAATAGTAATTAAGTTAACCGTAGATTGCTAGCAGGAATTGAAACAAAAAAAAATAATCTTATTAAAATTTTAACATCAGGTTTTAAAAGCAAAATAAAACTAAGAACATCAAAAAATAAATATTTCTGAGCCAAAAAGAAACTGCAACTCACAATCCAGAATCGCATCTTATCTTGTCCCAAACTCGCGCCATAAATCAACTTCAGTCAGCTTCCGACGATGATTCCCAAAAAAATGTACCCACCCGCCAAAATCAACGCAGACAAAGCGTGGGAATTCCCTTGTTTCGCGAGTTCAAGTTGCTGCTCACGAAGCGTAAACAACGCTTATGACTGCTTAAAATTGCGTTTCGGAACTGAATGGTACACCTAGCAGTGTTTTGGTTGTGAAATTGACTTTTCTTACGGATTTCAATGATGGTTTGGAGTTAAAATACATTACTTCGCTAGGAATTGGCTTAGAATGAATAATGATAATATAATCAGAGTCTAGATGCCGCTGATAAAATTGTAATTTAACGCTTTGGCTTCCCAGAGGTGCAATTAAAACTTTGGCACTATATAAACGTAAAATTTCATGGAACAGTTCCAAAATCCCCTTCTTTTCCCAAAAGGTCCGAGAGTCATCTCCAGCTATGACGATCGTCAGTACCAAAGTTGCGGTACTTTTCCTGCTACTAGTTTGTATAATCCTTCAATTAGCACACCGAGTCAAGTGCAAAAGTGTCAACCAGGAACGCACGTTGTCCCGCGAAAAATCCCCGCAAGATGGTGACGTCGGCGATGAGTCCGGTAGCTTCGAGGTGTTCAGCGAGGATAGATCCGAAGGGTCGCCTACCAAATCGGAGAAGAACATTGAAGTCCGGGGCGTTCTGAAGGGTGTCTTTGGTGCAGGGAACGGCGGGGCTCGCAGCGGCGGCGAGGGTTGGGATCAGAGGAGACGTGAGGGAGGTGGTGGCAGGGATTATGGTTACGATGACCGACGGCGTCGTCCAAACGATCGTCGGAACGAGCCGTGCTTGGTGGTGAGGGAGGAGGATGGTCACCATCATCATCATAATAGACACCATGATGGGTGAAGGAAGAATTGTCGTAATGAGAGCTCACGGTGAGAACTGAGGTTTACAATGTATTATCCCGTTTTAGGTTATATATTGTGGTAATAAAAAACATTGAATAAAAGTTGCGAATTGTTCTCTCTGGATAACGAAAACAATTCATGTCCTAATACACAAACATTGCTACACACAGCAAAAAATCCGATGGTAAAATCGCATGCAAAAGCATGCACATCACCTTCGTCAAAATAAACACTTAATATTACACACTGCATGTACATTTTTTGCAAACACAAAAAAAAAGTTGCACCCGACGGGATTCAAACCCAGCACCAACAGTAAGGACTGGCGCCTTAGCCCACTCGGCCGCATATATGAGCTTGACATTTCAATCAAGTAGGTTTCCCATACTGATGGACTACATATTTCAGAGTGTAAAATCACATAAAATTGCATAAAATAATGCAATATTTATTTTACACCCAGGCCTTTTACACGCAGCTAGATTATTACTTTTTTAGCTGTGTAAGCTTATAAGTATGACTAAGGCTACCAACTCTTGCTAAGCAAAAGTCAGTATACTTTACTGATATGACACCATGGTATAACAAAAACTGTCAACGAATTATTTAGATAAATTTGGAATTTCGGAATTGACAATATTTTTGTTAAACGTTTAAAAGTTTACGATATGTCAAGTTTGCTTTTACGATTAATATCGTTGTCAGTGTTTTCACGAAAACATTTCTAGAGTTTTTATTGGAAAGGTCCTATGAATACAAGCACAACACAAGGTTTTCACAAGCTTCAGAAAGCCTTTGGATCTTTGATTTGATGATGAATTTGAAATGAACAATTATTGACAATCAAGTTTGAACTGAGGAAAACCCGGGAAATTATGCAAGTTATCCCTTTTAAATCAAACAGACAGTTAAATAAAAATGTCTAATTAGCAAAAGCTTTGGCCCAATAAAAAAAGCAATGAAATTTTTAAAAAGTTGTTCAAATTCCGTACAAATTTGTATTATGCGAAAAATTCCGTCCAAAAATTACGGCCTGTTAAAAATCCGCGGAGAGGGTCGAAAATCCGTAAGGAAAAAATACGTACAGTTGGTAGCCTTAAGTATGACACATAAACTACTGTAAAATTATTTAGAATTTTTAAATCCAAGATGGCGGTCAAAATGGTGGAGCCGAAATGTTGAAAAAATGCATTTTTTTATTTAAGAGGCCATCGAATATTCAAATACTAAAATGAGGTTGCAAAACTCGAATTTTATGTTAAAAGTAAGAAAATGAAAAACACGATTTTTTTTGTCATGATTCGATTATCCGAACTCCCATATAATCCTTCGGATAATCGAAACTTCGGATAATCGAGGCTTCGAATAATCGTGTCTGGTCTGTATCCAATTTAAAATCAAAAAGTACAGTAAAGAAATTTTGAAAAAATGTACCGTTTAATAATGGTGCCCATGCGAATCTGAACCATTTCTGAAAATATTTTTATGGAAAAGTTAAGAAGCAACCAACACTCAATATTACGCCGTTTTGGAATGTCAGTCTTCATTACAAATTTTCAACCAGCATTCATTTCTAAATGATGTTTTTTTTTTCAACAATATGTTGTTCAATGAATTTTGATTCACAAAGTTTTTTAAAACTTGTTTTCCCTTTTAAACTCTACTTGATTGGGATTCCCCATCTTTGACCTTCACATAAAATTTGAATATTAAATTTATTTTTGATACTTTATTGCACGAAATCGACACTACTAATCTTCAAACAACAACAACATCATTCCTTTTCTCTATGACTCTGACTTTTTTGTGTTTAGGTATGATTCAGAAACGTTGTAAGTTTACGAACTCCTCAGGACAGACCTACTCGTATATAAGAGGTGGTCGCACCTCACCGATCATCACAGTTCAAAACAAGATTCGTCCTTTGAAGGAAGCACCTTAGACAAAGTAGTTCAAAGAAGAAAAAATGAAGTTCGCTTGTGGCATTATCGTCCTCGGAGTCCTGGTGGCAGTGTGCAGTGCCTGGCCAGTCGAGGGAGACCAAGTCGTTGAAGTAGTTCAGCTGGAAGATGTCGCATCGGCTCAACAGCAGCAGGAATCGGTTGATCGAGTCAAGAGACAGTTTGGATTCGGAGGATTCGGAGGTGGATATGGAGGTTACGGAGGATACCGAGGCCACCGAGGACACGGACACGGAGGATATTACGGAGGCCATGGACACGGGCACGGAGGGTATGGTCACGGAGGATACGGCCACGGTGGATATGGCCATGGTCACGGTCATGGACATCATCGCGGATAACTCGATAAAAACTAATGCTAATAAAAAAATACGCTTGATATTTATTGTTAAACACGAATTATATAATTGCGAAAGAACCACATTCCTTTCCCCTATTGATAAGATTAAGATTCGAAAATTTCAAAATTTAATTATTGAATCATAATAACAACGACGTGCTTCACTATAAAAACTGGTCAAAAATCAAATTTTCAACCAGATTTACTCATTATGATCAACAAAAAATAATAATCATAAAAGTGAAAGGGAAAATAATTTTTGACAGCTATCATCCCAGTTGAAAAGATTGAAGGAAATGTTTTGTTTTTGAAACACATTTGTAATTTTTTGTTTGTTTTGTTCTTTGGTAAAACTTCTTTTGTTTTTTGTCGCCTGAAACATAAACAAATTCAATGATAAAAAAATGCCGAATTTCGAAAATTGAATTCTTATGAAAAAAAAAATAATAAAAAAAATCGGCAAAAACACCTACCGCTTTTCCAAAGACACTGAATTGATCAGAAAATCCATTCAAAATATACAAATTGTCGAAGCCAAATAAAAATCAAATTTGAATTTCCCGAAATCGGTAAATTTTATACAGATCTCATTTCTTTGTTTTTAAAGAAACAAAAACAATTAAAATTTATTCAAAATATGTTTCGTGAGATAACTTATCAACTACAAAAACCCTTACGTATGTTAAATTAATCATTCTACCGTAATCAAGGGTGACATTGGATCTGAGATTGGGTCATACAAAAATGCTGAAATTTGTTTGACCCAATGTCACCTCTGATTACGGTGCTATTTTTACTATCAATTGATTAAAAAATACTTTATGATCCCTTAAGTTCAACTGATCGTATTATTTTAATGTTCATGGGATTCTTTTTGCATAGTATTTTGGACATTTTTATGTCTTAAAATGGCAAAACATGAACATTTTGAAATATACATTCAACCTAAGAAACCACTACGTTTTCATTCATTATGCAAAACTAAGCATTTGTGATAAATATTCTAATTTTTAATTCAACAAAAGTAATTCTTTTTTATTCTTGGCACTCAAAAGCACTGCTCCCACTAATTGCTTCAATGACATAAAATTACTACGTTTTACTTAAGTCGCACGTGGACAATTTTTTATTACAATTAACTTGCTCAATAAATAAATATAAACGTTCAATTTCACGATTCACCTTTCACACTTCTCCCCTCAAATCATCCACCTCGTCCAGCGACGGCGAAGGTCTCCGGGTCGCGTCCACAAATCCACATCCAACCCGGCCCAACGGGGAGTTCATGCTGATGGCCGGCCGATTGGAACCCCCCATCTCGAAGCCAACGCCCAGCAGCTGCAAAATGTTTCCGAAATCCACAAACCGTCCACTTTTGCCACCAGCTCTGCTAAACTGGGCCACCCGATGCCGGAGGGTTCGCACCTGGGGATCGTCTCGTAGTTCCGAGCTGGCCAAGGCTTGGTCCACGATTCGCAAAACTTTCTCCCGCAGCTGCGGATCCAGTCCGGACGGCGGGGGAAGGCACCTACCCGGTGGGGACATGGTGATGAGGCACAAGATAAGCACTTGGACCGTTGAGAAGTGGTGATTTATTGCCATTATGTTTTGCGGATGTAAGTTTGAGATGAACTACTGTTGGGAACATGTTTTTTCGGGATGTTAGTTTTATACTGTCCATTTTCGTGGGTGTCATTACACTTTTCATTACCTGCCTAATTGAGTGTGTTAAAAGTGTGCATATTACGTGACACAGGCAAATGGATGTGTAAAAGTTACAATTTTAAAATAAATTGTTAAATTGACTTGACTAAGATACATTGTAATATTAAACTCTTTAAATCAGAATCTAATGAAAAATTACTTAGTTAGCAAGAAATAAAAACACAAATAAATAACTATTAAAATTAAGATCAAATGTTTTTTAAGCACCAACTAAATTTGAATAAAGATCAAAAATGTATCAGCTTTTGAGTAATCTCAAGTTTCGTATTTCCAGTCTGTTCTACGTCATGACTGATCCAAATTTGTTTACCGGCTTCCAAACAAAACCAGAATCTGAAACCGGTGAGTCACACCTGTTTGTTTACCAACAGCTCGTGTCTCCATCAACTTCGTAGTATCCTCCATCGAGCATCACCACGTGGTGATTTGGTTCATTAAGTCAGAGTTCTCAATCATTTGGCTGCGATTCAAAAACAACAGCCTCCCCTTCTCACGTAATCAGCAGCATCATTGGGTGTTTCCCGGCGTATTATGCTATTTTGGCCGCCAGTGGCGTTATTCAAAGAGGCTTTGCTCAGTATTGGGACTGATTGTTAATTTACCCAAATTGTTTCAATCACCTTGCATTGTTTAATTCTCCGTCCTTTTCAATCTTCTTCTAAGACACTAGTCATCTATCCACCTATCAGTTTCATTTCTTTCTTCTAATTTGTGAGTTTAATTTCACCGAAAACTACCGATAAAGCCCGTAAATTATTCAAAGAGGGGCTTATTATATACTATTGATTGAAATTTTGATTAAATTAGTTTTATGTAAAAATGTAAAAAAAGCATTACAAAACGTTCACATTGATTCATTAAAAGGTCTTTATTTTTTTAAATAAATATTTTATTGAACACTTTACTGAAAAAACTGTTTTTAATTTCAATATCTTTTGAATTTATGGTTGTTTCATTTAAAATTGTTTTGTTTAAGAAGTGCAATAAAAAAACATTATTTATCATTATTCAATGAAGTAAAAATTTTAAACAACAACTTATACAATTGATTCTTGTTTAATTTCATGGTACTTTTTTTTAAACGCTTATAAACCATTCTGGGATTTGATTTTTTGTTAAAAATATAATTATATAATAAAATGAAGGGCTCCAAATACATTGCTCAATATCGCAAATTTTAGCAATAAATTTATAAAATAGTAATCAGAAATGACTATTTTACAGTTCTTAATACTTAATTTATTTAATTATTTTTAAAAGTTTGAGTAAGTAAAATATTTAATTTTGTCTAGTTTTTGTTTATTTTTGGATTTAGTTGATTAGAGAAAAATAAAATTGATATGAGAAGACCTCTTAAATATATATTTGGATTTATAAAATATATAATGACCAATTTTTTTTAAAGTTTTATTAGGATGACTTGAAATTATTTTTTCAACAGAATAAATTACATTTGTTCAAATAACTAAACAAGATATTATTCATGCACTATGTTTTTCTAAACTTATTTTGTTTCCTTTATAATCATTTGCAACTCCACTATCTGGGGATTCCCCCAGCTTCGACCTTCACATAAAATTTGAATATTAAATTTATTTTTCAAATTTTATTGCACTAAATTGACACTACTAATTTTCCATAATCGGCCAACAACGTCATTCCTTTTCTCTGTGACTCTGACTTTTTTGCGTTTAGGTTATGATTCAGAAACGTTGTAAGTTTACGAACTCCTCAGGACAGACCTACTCGTATATAAGAGGTGGTCGCACCTCACCGATCATCACAGTTCAAAACAAGATTCGTCCTTTGAAGGAAGCACCTTAGACAAAGTATTTCAAAGAAAAACAAAATGAAGTTCGCTTGTGGCATTATCGTCCTCGGAGTCCTGGTGGCAGTGTGCAGTGCCTGGCCAGTCGAGGGAGACCAAATCGTTTTTTTTTTTTTTTTTTTCATAAAGTTATTTTTATTAGGTCCTTTTCGGTACTGGGACCTGGTTAGGACCGAGTCGGCTTTTGTAATTACATTTGACTTAATAATTACAGAGGATCTTGTGTGTAAATGTTAGTGGGAGGGAAGCCGATTACCCGCGGCCTACTCGGGGTTAGTAGGGAAGGGATTGATGTTAAAGACAAGGCGTGGGAAGGGAAGGGGGATTGTGTAGGGGTCTTGGTTGGCTCTGCTGGCCTTTGCGTTTTGTCCTCAGCCGCAACTCGGTGTCCAGCTGCTGGGGCGTTCTTGCTTTGCTTCCGGTGCAACCAGAAACGACGGCTTTGTGCGAAGGCGAGTTATACTAACAGAAGGAAAACTAACTGAAGGGAAACTAACTGGAAGAAAACTAAATAGATATTTTGGAATCTGAGAGGAACTGATAGATAGGATAGAGAACATCAAGGTCTAGTTGAGAGAGCGCGTCTCGCATCGGGATTTCTGGTGGTCTTCCTCGGGCCCTGAGGGTATCTTTCAACTTAATTCTGTGAACATGGTGATCTGGACACGCCCATACGAGATGGTCGATGTCCTGATAACCCTGCCCACAGTCACAAAGGTTCGTATCACTCATGTTGATACGGTACAGATGAGCCTTGGACGAGTAATGGTTCGACATAAGGCGGGACATCGTTCTGATGAATCCACGCGTCAAGTCCATTCCCTTGAACCAGGCTTTTCTTTGCACCTTAGGTCGTATGGAATACATCCAACGTCCTTTGGTGTCGTCGTCCCATTGATTTTGCCAATCCAGAAGCGCACGCTGCCTCGGAAAACCGTAGCATTCTTGTAGGCTAATTGGCCTTTCATAAATGTCTCCACTCTCAGCACCCTTCTTGGCGAGCAAGTCCGCTTTCTCATTACCCGGAATCGAGCAATGAGCGCGGACCCATACCACCGTGATGCTGAAGGACTGAGCCGCCAGGTTGTTTAAAGTCTTACGTATTTCCGTGAGGAAAAACGTAGACTCCCTGGTCGGCTTCAGAGACCGGATAGCCTCAACAGAGCTAAAGCTATCGGTGAAGATGAAGTAGTGGTCAGGTGGCATGGTCTCGATGATTCGCAGTGCGCAGTAAACCGCGGCTAACTCTGCGACGTAAACCGAACTCGGGTCCTTCAGCTTAAAGAACAGCTGATAAGATTCATGATAAACACCGAAGCCCGTACAGCCGTCGAGCTTGGAGCCATCGGTGAAGAATCTGTTGTTTGGAGGAACATGGTTGTACTTTGATGCGAAGATCGACGGTACAACCCCCCGCAGAAGATGGTTTGGGATACCGCGAGTATCGGCTTTCATGGACGTGTCGAAGCCAATCAGGGTGCTGCTGGTTAACGGAGGCGTGCGCTGTACCGTTGTGCTCGGGCTCCACTCCCACGATGACATAAAGTCATAATATAGAAGCATGCGCCGAGACTCAACGTGAAGGTTCAGCAACGTTTCCAAGTTGTCAATTACCAGTTTATTCCTGTAATCACACCGGATCAGGAACCGATAAGACAGTTCGTAGTAACGAGTTCGCAGAGGCAATACTCCCGCCAAGACCTCGAGGGTCATGTTGTGAGTTGAGTGCATGCATCCCAAGACAATGCGAAGACTTCGGTACTGTATCCGCTGGAGAACCAACAAGCGTGATTTCGCAGCTGATTGGAAGCAGAAACTGCCATATTCCAGCACCGAGAGTATCGTTGTCTTGTACAGTCGAAGCAGGTCAGAAGGATGAGCACCCCACCGGTTCCCAGAGACGCTGCGCAGAAAATTAGTTCTTTGCAGGCACTTTTGCTTCAGGTAGTTGATGTGCTTCCCCCATGTTCCCTTTTGATCGAAGATGGTACCCATGTACATGAAGTGGTCCGACTGCTCGATAGTCTTTCCCGAGAGAGAAAGATTGAGCTGCGGCGGTTCATGCTTCCCCGTAAAAACGACCAGTTCCGTCTTCTCCGGAGAGAATTCAATACCCTTTTCAACTGCCCAATGGGCCAAGTTGTTCAGGGTATCTTGCAAGGGTTCTAGCAGATCGGCTTCCTTCTTGGCAGCGATTGAAACCACTGCGTCATCTGCGTACTGTATAAGGGTGCAGTCTCCGGTCAAGCAATCATCGATATCGCTGACGTAGAAGTTATACATGGATGGACTAAGGCGTGAGCCTTGTGCCAAACCCATGTAACTTATCCGGGTGATTGCCAGATCACCTTGCACAAAGTGCATGTGTTTTTCTGACAACAGGTTGATGAGGAAGTTGCACATCGTCGGATTGAGACCGCTCCGCCGAAGCTTTACTCCCAACACCTCGATGGAGACTGAATCAAATGCACCCTTGATGTCTAGGAAAACAGAAGCCATTTGCTGTTTTTTACCACGGGCTATGTCGATCCCTGTGGCCAGCAAGGCTAGACAGTCGCTTGTTCCCTTGCCTCTCCGGAAGCCATACTGCGTGTCTGACAGCAAGTGCTCTCGTTCCATCCATGGTTCGAGGCGGTCGAGGATCATCTTCTCCAGCAACTTGCGTAGACACGACAGCAAGCTGATTGGACGATACGAGTTGTGGTCGGACGCCGGCTTACCGGGCTTTTGAATGGCAACCACCCGGACCTGTCGCCATTCGTGTGGAATTACGTTCTGCTCCACCAACGTGTTGAACAGTTTCAACAGACGCTGCTTGGCGACGTCCGGAAGATTCTTCAGCAAGCTGAACTTGATCTTGTCCGGACCAGGAGCAGTGTTGTTGCCCGTCAATAGTGCTATGGAGAGCTCTACCATCGAGAAGGGAGGATTAGAATCGCTCCCATCAACAACGTCGAATGATGGTTGTGTCGGCACCGAGTCCGGGCACACCTTCTTGGCGAAATTCAATATCCACTTGTCCGATTTTTCCACACTCTCGTTCGGAACGGAACCTCTACGCATGGCCCTCGCAACGCGCCACAGTGTGCTCATGGACGTATCTGCTGGTAGTCCTTCAACGAACTCCCGCCAGTACATTCGCTTCTTCCGCTTCAGAGTATTACTGTACCTGCGATCAAGAGCTCTGTACTTTTGGAAGTTCGCTCGGATTCCACACTTGCAGAAGTCCACATAAGCTTCTGACCTGGCCGCCGAGAGATCCGTACACTCCTTGTCCCACCAGGGAAGTGGCGGGCGCGTTCGGATGTATGGTCCCGGGACGGGTTTCGTCTGAGCTTGTATAGCACTGTCATAGATCAAGTTAGCCAAAAACGCATATTCTTCAAGCGGTGCCAACCCTGCTCGCAACTCAACTCCAATGGAGACTGCCTCCGCGTACTGTTTCCAGTCGATATTTCGCGTCAGATCGTAAGGCATCTCCACCGTTGTCGATTGCTGTGGGCCATGGCTAACCAGAATAGCGATCGGCAAATGATCACTGCCACGAGGATCTTGGAGCACGTTCCAGTCACAGAGAACTGCCAGACTGTTGGAACAGAGCGACAAGTCGATGGCACTCGCCTTCGTACCGGACGTGGTTGACGTTGGTGGTGTTGCAATCCGCGTAACTTGCTTGTCCCTGTTTAGGAGGGTCATCTGGAAGTCGTCGCAAAGTTCATGAATCAGATATGCTTGAGGGTCTGTCTTGTGACTTCCCCACTCGGTGCTGTGAAGATTAAAGTCACCCAGAACTAGTCGCGGTGCCTGCAACAGCTCAAGCATACCCCACAACTTTTGTCGAGTTAACGACACCTGTGGGGGAACATAGACGGACACAATGCAAGTGTCCAGTCCTCTGATCCTGGCCTGTACTGCGACTGCTTCGATTCCTCCTAGCTTCGGGAGCGTGACCTTTCTAAAAGTGTGGCATTTCCTGACCCCAATCAGTACGCCTCCACCTCTATTTGGTCCTGCCCTGCTCTCTGTGATGATGTTGTACCCCCGGAAAGCTGGCGTCTCATCTCCGATAAGAAACGTTTCGCTCAGCGCAAACACATCACAGTCCCGTTCGAATGCGAATTGTTGAAAATCGTTTAACTTGGGGGTTAAACTTCTACAATTCCATTGTAGAAAGGAGATGCCGTTTTTCGTTTTTGGTGTATTACCCATCAAAGGAAATGAACGACAAGAGGGGCATCGTGCTAGCAAGCTGTTTCCCGATGTGTCTAGCGAGAGGCTCAAACCGCTTTATGATTAAACGCGTCGGTTCACTCACAAAAGAGCACAGCCATTCCACGATTGTGGAAAAAGGAAGGACTCCTTTGAAGGCATCGGTGATCGGATTCGGTTGAGGAACCGGTTTCAGGGGGATCTTTGGCAGCTTGGGAACGGGCTTCAGCGGCTTGGGAACGGGCTTCGGTGCCGGCTTCGGAGCGGGCTTACCCGACGGACCGAAAGGAAAATCCTCCTCGAAGTTCAACGAGTCACTTTCCTTACCCTTGCCGCCAGCGGCTTTTTTGGACTTGGAAGCCTTGTTGCGCTTCGGGTTTGGCCCGGAAGAGTCACTTTCCTCGTCTCTCTGGAAGAGGACCTCCACATCGGAATCTTCGTCCCCCGAATCTTCGTCCGCCAAAGGAGCGAAGCGATTGGGGTGGGTCACCTGACTAAGGATTTCCGCGAAGGACTTCTTGGAGCGTTCCCTCAAGGATCGCTTCATCTTGTCCTCGCGCTCCTTGTACTTTGGGCACTGACGAGTTTTGTGCGGTTCCCCGCCACAAAGCAGGCATTTTTCAGCCTGCTTTTGGCAATCCGCGTCCTTGTGGGGGCCGGCGCACTTTGAGCATTTGCTCTTGTTGCTGCAGTAGGTCTTGGTGTGTCCCAACTGCTGGCAGTTTTCGCAGCACATCACTCGCGGAACGTACAATCGAACTGGAAGCCGAAGCTTGTACAGCTCAATGTAGTCCGGCAGAGCTGACCCTGCAAAAGTCACCCGGAACGAGGCAGAAGGAATGAACTTCTTCTGGCCACCCTCGGTGGTGACGTTGCCCAGTTGCCGGCATTCGAGTACCTCCACAGCTGGAAGTTTAGGGTTCTTGAAGCGTCCCACCGCCCTTGAGAGGTCGACAAGCGACAGACTGTCATCGGTCACCACGCCGTCGATCTCGACTTTGTGGGCCGGAATCCAAACACGGTACTCAATGCTGAACCGCAGATCAGTTACGATCTGATTAGCTTGCACCGCGGAGTTCACGATCACGCGGAGCTTGCTCTTGTTCAGCTTGGTACATTCGACCACCCCAGGATAGTGCTTCTGCAAATCCTTGGTGATCTGTACAAAGTTTAACGGCTTCTGTTTGGGCCGGAAGAAGACCACCCATTCCGTTTGCGATCCCTCTTGATACTGACGAGGACGAGGAATCGGTTTTTGGGAATGAGGATTCAGGAGCGGGGGGGGATTTGGATCCGGATTCGGCACTGGTGTTTTAGGAGGAATTGGATCTGGATTGGGAGGAATTGGATCTGGATTGGGAGAAGGAATTGGGTTTGGAGTCAAGGGAGGAATCGGTGGTTGAGGGGGAACCGGATTCGGATCTGATTTAGGACGCTTTCGCTTCGTCCTCTTAGACCCGTCCGTGGATCCCCCTTTACCGTCAGCATCCTTATCCTTCAGGAAGTGGTCCCTGTTGGTGGTGTTTGAAGGAACTCCCGAGACAGAGTCCTCCATTTCCACGTCCTCGTCACCATCAATGGTTGAATCGAAATCAGATTCCTCGTGTTCCGACTCGGTCGGATCCATGATTGAGGAAAAAAAACGGAAGAAAACTAATCAAAACCAAAAATAAGACTAAAATAACGCAGAAGAAATGAGAAAAAAAATCTAACAGGAAAAAAAAACTATGAGAAAAAAAAAAAAAAAAACTAAAAGCAAACAAAAAACTCGCCTTTCGCACTCACCGCCGAACTGGCCGCACTGGCTGCCGCCCGCAGCGGGATGCGCGGGAAGCTCGTTTGCGCGCGCTTGTTGTTGTTGTTGTTGTTGTGCTGCCTGCTGCCAGCCACGCAAACAACGGGGTTGTCCCCGACCTGGCCCGGCCGAAAACCGGTCCGCCGACCGCAGTCGACTCTCCGGGGCCGATTCCACCGACCAACGACCGTCTCTCGCCTCAGCCGCCTCCGCGGCCGCTGCTGCTCACTCCTCCTGCTGCTGCTGCTCGGATGCAGGAACTCGTTCCTCCTCCGCCGCTGCACCGCCGCCGTGTCCACGACGACCAGACTGTGGCCTCTCCGACCACCGGAACGAGCCTGTCCGCTCGCACACGCCTCGGAATCGCCGTGAAAAACGCGCCAAACACACCGCGAAAAAACACGACTAACCGCTGAGACTTCTGCCGGAGCAATGAGACCAAATCGTTGAAGTAGTTCAGCTGGAAGATGAGCAATTCTCTACAAAACCGGCCGATTTCGACCATTTTTATTTTTTGTATTTTTTGATTTGGCTCAAACTTTGTGGGGGCCTTCCCTATGACCAAAGAAGCCATTTTGCATCATTAGTTTGTCCATATAAATTTCCATACAAATTTGGCAGCTGTTCATACAAAAATGGTGCGTATATATTCGAAAATCTGTAACTTTTGAAGGAATTTTTTGATCAATTTGGTGTCTTCGGCAAAGTTGTAGGTATTGTTAAGGACTATTTAGAAAAAAATAGGTACACGGAAAAAAAAATTTCCCGATTTTTTTATTAACTTTTTTTTCACAAAAACTCAAATTCCCAAAATACGTATTTTTTGATTTTCGAGATTTTTTGATATGTTTTAGGGGACAAAAATCCGCAACTTTTGAGCTATAGAGAAACATGGTCAAAAAATCTGCCGCCGAGTTATGATTTTTTGAAAAACTGGTGATTTTTGGAAAAAATCGAAATTTCATACATAAATTTTTTTTGACCTCATTTTTTAATGCAAAATTGAATTTGCAATCGAAAAGTACTTTACAGATTTTTTGATAAAGGGCTCCGTTTTCAAGATATAGCCACCGAAAGTTTGATTTCAGCGAAATATTTGCAGTTTTTCGATTTTTAAAAATAGTGACCATGAGTGACCATTTCTAAAAATATTTTTTTTGAAAAGTTCAGAAAATTTTCTATAAAATTGTCTAAGAGACATTGAAGATTGGACCTCTGGTTGCTGAGATACAGCGGCTTAAAGAAAAAGAAACCCGAAAATTGAAGTTTTCTAAGTCTCACCCAAACAGCCCACCATTTTCTAATGACGATATCTCAGCAATTAATGGTCCGATTTTCAATGTTAATACATGAAACATTTGTAAAATTTTCCGATCTTTTCGAAAAAAATATTTTGAAAAAAATTAAATCAAGACTAACATTTTAAAAGGGCCAAACTTTGAATATTATGCCCATTAAAAATTCTAGTATTGATTTAATTTTTTTCAAAATATTTTTTTCGAAAAGATCGGAAAATTTCACGAATGTTTTATGTATTAACATTGAAAATCGGACCATTAATTGCTGAGATATCGTCATTAGAAAATGGTGGGCTGTTTGGGTGAGACTTAGAAAACTTCAATTTTCGAGTTTCTTTTTCTTTAAGCCGCTGTATCTCAGCAACCAGAGGTCCAATCTTCAATGTCTCTTAGACAATTTTATAGAAAATTTTCTGAACTTTTCAAAAAAAATATTTTTAGAAATGGTCACTCATGGTCACTATTTTTAAAAATCGAAAAACTGCAAATATTTCGCTGAAATCAAACTTTCGGTGGCTATATCTTGAAAACGGAGCCCTTTATCAAAAAATCTGTAAAGTACTTTTCGATTGCAAATTCAATTTTGCATTAAAAAATGAGGTCAAAAAAAATTTATGTATGAAATTTCGATTTTTTCCAAAAATCACCAGTTTTTCAAAAAATCATAACTCGGCGGCAGATTTTTTGACCATGTTTCTCTATAGCTCAAAAGTTGCGGATTTTTGTCCCCTAAAACATATCAAAAAATCTCGAAAATCAAAAAATACGTATTTTGGGAATTTGAGTTTTTGTGAAAAAAAAGTTAATAAAAAAATCGGGAAATTTTTTTTTCCGTGTACCTATTTTTTTCTAAATAGTCCTTAACAATACCTACAACTTTGCCGAAGACACCAAATTGATCAAAAAATTCCTTCAAAAGTTACAGATTTTCGAATATATACGTACCATTTTTGTATGAACAGCTGCCAAATTTGTATGGAAATTCATATGGACAAACTAATGATGCAAAATGGCTTCTTTGGTCATAGGGAAGGCCCCCACAAAGTTTGAGCCAAATCAAAAAATACAAATAAAATCCATTTCCGGTTTTGGTAGAGAATTGCTCAGATGTCGCATCGGCTCAACAGCAGCAGGAGTCGGTTGATCGAGTCAAGAGACAGTTTTTTTTTTTTTTTTTTCTTCATAAAATTATTTTTATTAGGTCCTTTTCGGTACTGGGACCTGGTTAGGACCGAGTCGGCTTTTGTAATTACATTTGGCTTAATAATTACAGAGGATCTTGTGTGTAAATGTTAGTGGGAGGGGAGCCGATTACCCGCGGCCTACTCGGGGTTAGTAGGGAAGGGATTGATGTTAAAGACAAGGCGTGGGAAGGGAAGGGGGATTGTGTAGGGGTCTTGGTTGGCTCTGCTGGCCTTTGCGTTTTGTCCTCAGCCGCAACTCGGTGTCCAGCTGCTGGGGCGTTCTTGCTTTGCTTCCGGTGCAACCAGAAACGACGGCTTTGTACGAAGGCGAGTTATACTAACAGAAGGAAAACTAACTGAAGAAAAACAAACTGGAAGAAAACTAAATGGATATTTTGGAATCTGAGAGGAACTGATAGATCGGATAGAGAACATCAAGGTCAAGTTGAGATAACGCGTCTCGCATCGGGATTTCTGGTGGTCTTCCTCGGGCCCTGAGGGTATCTTTCAACTTAATTCTGTGAGCCTGGTGATCTGGACACGCCCATACGAGATGGTCGATGTCCTGATAACCCTGCCCACAGTCGCAAAGGTTCGTATCACTCATGTTGATACGGTACAGATGAGCCTTGGACGAGTAATGGTTCGACATAAGGCGGGACATCGTTCTGATGAATCCACGCGTCAAGTCCATTCCCTTGAACCAGGCTTTTCTTTGCACCTTAGGTCGTATGGAATACATCCAACGTCCTTTGGTGTCGCCGTCCCATTGTGTTTGCCAATCCAGAAGCGCACGCTGCCTCGGAAAACCGTAACATTCTTGTAGGCTAATTGGCCTTTCAAAAATGTCTCCACTCTCAGCACCCTTCTTGGCGAGCAAGTCCGCTTTCTCATTACCCGGAATCGAGCAATGAGCGCGGACCCATACCACCGTGATGCTGAAGGACTGAGCCGCCAGGTTGTTTAAAGTCTTACGTATTT